>NC_060181.1:87450937-87465937 GCF_021184085.1 Oncorhynchus gorbuscha | reverse complement strand
CATTTGGCCTGACCATCAGTACTCCCCACATTGGCTAACCGGGATATCTGCATTGTGTCCCACCGCCCGCCAACCCCTCTTTTTACGCTACTGCTACACTCTGTTCATCATATATGCATAGTCACTTTAACCATACCTACATGTACATACTACCTCAATAAGCCTGACTAACCCGTGTCTGTAAATAGCCTCGCTACTGTTATTTTCAAATGTCTTTTTACTGTTGTTTTATTTCTTTACTTACACACACACACACACACACACACACAAAACACACACACACACACACACACACACACACACACACACACACACACACACACACACACACACACACACACACACACACACACACACACACACACACACACACACACACACACATACTTTTTTCCTCCGCACTATTGGTTAGAGCCTGTTAGTAAGCATTTCACTGTAACACCTGGTTTATTCGGCACACGTGGCAAATACACTTTTGATTTGATTTGATTTGGAGAGAAATAACCCAGCCAACGAACCCCTCCAACCAACCAATACCCATACACACACACCTTGACCTTACACACCCTGACACTACACACCTTGACCCTTCACACTGACCCTACACTCCGTGACCCTTCACACCGTGACCCTACACTCCGTGACCCTTCACACCCTGACCCTAAACACCCTGACCCTAAACAGCGTGACCCTAAACACCCTGACCCTAAACAGCCTGACCCTAAACACCCTGACCCTACACAGCGTGACCTAAACACCCTGACCCTAAACAGCCTGACCCTAAACACCCTGACCCTACACACTTTGACCCTTCACACCCTGACCCTAAACACCCTGATCCTAAACAGCCTGACCCTAAACACCCTGACCCTAAACAGCCTGACCCTTCACACCCTGACCCTACACACTTTGACCGAAACACCCTGTCCCTACACACACTGACCCTACACACACTGATCCTACACACCCTGACCCTACACAGTTTCACCATTCAAACCCTGACCCTAACTGTTCCTCTGTCTGCAGATACAACTCACCACTATAACTGTCCCTCTGGAGATACAACTCACCACTATAACTGTTCCTCTGGAGAAACAACTCACCACTATAACTGTTCCTCTGGAGATACAACTCACCACTATAACTGTTCCTCTGTCTGGAGATACAACTCACCACTATAACTGTTCCTCTGTCTGGAGATACAACTCACCACTATAACTGTTCCTCTGTCTGGAGATACAACTCACTACTATAACTGTTCCTCTGTCTGGAGATACAACTCACCACTATAACTGTTCCTCTGGAGATACAACTCACCACTATAACTGTTCCTCTGGAGATACAACTCACCACTATAACTGTCCCTCTGGAGATACAACTCACCACTATAACTGTTCCTCTGGAGATACAACTCACCACTATAACTGTCCCTCTGGCGATACAACTCACCACTATAACTGTCCCTCTGGAGATACAACTCACCACTATAACTGTTCCTCTGTCTGCAGATACAACTCACCACTATAACTGTCCCTGTCTGGAGATACAACTCACCACTATAACTGTTCCTCTGGAGATACAACTCACCACTATAACTGTTCCTCTGTCTGGAGATACAACTCACTACTATAACTGTTCCTCTGCAGATACAACTCACCACTATAACTGTTCCTCTGGAGATACAACTCACCACTATAACTGTTCCTCTGTCTGGAGATACAACTCACCACTAGAACTGTTCCTCTGTCTGGAGATACAACTCACCACTATAACTGTTCCTCTGGAGATACAACTCACCACTATAACTGTTCCTCTGTCTGGAGATACAACTCACCACTATAACTGTTCCTCTGTCTGGAGATACAACTCACCACTATAACTGTTCCTCTGGAGATACAACTCACTACTATAACTGTTCCTCTGTCTGGAGATACTACTCACCACTATAACTGTCCCTGTCTGGAGATACAACTCACTACTATAACTGTTCCTCTGTCTGGAGATACAACTCACCACTATAACTGTCCCTGTCTGGAGATACAACTCACCACTATAACTGTCCCTGTCTGGAGATACAACTCACCACTATAACTGTTCCTCTGGAGATACAACTCACCACTATAACTGTTCCTCTGGAGATACAACTCACCACTATAACTGTTCCTCTGTCTGGAGATACAACTCACCACTATAACTGTCCCTCTGTCTGGAGATACAACTCACCACTATAACTGTTCCTCTGGAGATACAACTCACCACTATAGCTGTTCCTCTGGAGATACAACTCACCACTATAACTGTTCCTCTGTCTGCAGATACAACTCACCACTATAACTGTCCCTGTCTGGAGATACAACTCACCACTATAACTGTTCCTCTGGAGATACAACTCACCACTATAACTGTTCCTCTGTCTGGAGATACAACTCACTACTATAACTGTTCCTCTGCAGATACAACTCACCACTATAACTGTTCCTCTGGAGATACAACTCACCACTATAACTGTTCCTCTGTCTGGAGATACAACTCACCACTAGAACTGTTCCTCTGTCTGGAGATACAACTCACCACTATAACTGTTCCTCTGGAGATACAACTCACCACTATAACTGTTCCTCTGTCTGGAGATACAACTCACCACTATAACTGTTCCTCTGTCTGGAGATACAACTCACCACTATAACTGTTCCTCTGGAGATACAACTCACTACTATAACTGTTCCTCTGTCTGGAGATACTACTCACCACTATAACTGTCCCTGTCTGGAGATACAACTCACTACTATAACTGTTCCTCTGTCTGGAGATACAACTCACCACTATAACTGTCCCTGTCTGGAGATACAACTCACCACTATAACTGTCCCTGTCTGGAGATACAACTCACCACTATAACTGTTCCTCTGGAGATACAACTCACCACTATAACTGTTCCTCTGGAGATACAACTCACCACTATAACTGTTCCTCTGTCTGGAGATACAACTCACCACTATAACTGTCCCTCTGTCTGGAGATACAACTCACCACTATAACTGTTCCTCTGGTGATACAACTCACCACTATAACTGTTCCTCTGGAGATACAACTCACCACTATAACTGTTCCTCTGGAGATACAACTCACCACTATAACTGTTCCTCTGGAGATACAACTCACCACTATAACTGTTCCTCTGTCTGGAGATACAACTCACCACTAGAACTGTTCCTCTGGAGATACAACTCACCACTATAACTGTTACACTGGAGATACAACTCACCACAAGAACTGACCCTACACACACTGATCCTACACACCCTGACCCTACACAGTTTCACCATTCAAACCCTGACCCCACACACACTGATCCTACACACACATGGCATTGGCAGTACAGTACAGCGTTTCTCAACCATTTCAGTACCAGTGACTGGCAAGACAAGGTCCTCCCCCTCTTTTTTTAAATAACTCATGTTTATTTAAAATAAAAACAGTACGTAGAGGAGATACAACTGACCACTATAACTGTTCCTCTGTCTGCAGATACAACTCACCACTATAACTGTTCCTCTGCCTGGAGATACAATTCACCACTATAACTGTTACACTGGAGATACAACTCACCACTATAACTGTTCCTCTGCCTGGAGATACAACTCACCACTATAACTGTTCCTCTGGAGATACAACTCACCACTAGAACTGTTCCTCTGTCTGGAGATACAACTCACCACTATAACTGTTCCTCTGCCTGGAGATACAACTCACCACTATAACTGTTCCTCTGTCTGGAGATACAACTCACCACTATAACTGTTCCTCTGTCTGGAGATACAACTCACCACTATAACTGTTCCTCTGTCTGGAGATACAACTCACCACTATAACTGTTCCTCTGTCTGGAGATACAACTCACCACTATAACTGTTCCTCTGGAGATACAACTCACCACTATAACTGTTACACTGGAGATACAACTCACCACTATAACTGTTCCTCTGGAGATACAACTCACCACTATAACTGTTCCTCTGGAGATACAACTCACCACTATAACTGTTCCTCTGGAGATACAACTCACCACTAGAACTGTTCCTCTGGAGAAACAACTCACTACTATAACTGTTCCTCTGTCTGGAGATACAACTCACCACTAGAACTGTTCCTCTGTCTGGAGATACAACTCACCACTAGAACTGTTCTTCTGGAGAAACAACTCACCACTAGAACTGTTCCTCTGGAGAAACAACTCACCACTAGAACTGTTCCTCTGTCTGGAGATACAACTCACCACTAGAACTGTTCTTCTGGAGAAACAACTCACCACTATAACTGTTCCTCTGTCTGGAGATACAACTCACCACTATAACTGTTCCTCTTCTGTAGCCATTTTGTTTGCCTAACTGTTGTGCTGTCTATCTGACACATCTTCTCTGCTGTCACTCTGTGCTTCTTCTTCTACTCTGTCTGTTCAGCCTGTTTAAGCCTTATACGTTATAAAGCCTAAGATAACGACTTCGGTTATATTGCACATGAGTGTCTGTCATATCATCCTGGGACCCAGCAATTCCCTTTTATCTTCTCTAGTGGACATCAGTTCTTGTCCGTATCTCTGAGGCCTTACAAGCCACTGTGTTAGGTCTTATTATCCCTTTGAGATGCTTCACTTTTCAATGATATCACATGTGTGGGGTGTGACATTGACATCTTTATCTTCCTGGTTCTTAAATAAATGTCTTTGTTAAAATGTGCACATTTTATGGAATTTTATTAATAAGTGCGTGTAATTTTTAATTTACATTTTTTGGAGTTTGATATTAAACTTGTTTATAGTAAGTGAATACCACAGAAGAGTTAAGTGAGTTGCCAGGACCGTGCAATTTAAAAAATATATATATCTTTTTGAATCTTTATTTATCAAGGCACATCAGTTAAGAACACATTCTTATTTACAATGACGGCCTAGGAACAATGGGTTAACTGCCTTGTTCGGGGGCAGAACGACAGATGTTTACCTTGTCAGCTCAGGGATTGATCTAGCAACCTTTCAGTTAATGTGTTTAATGTGCTTTTGGTTTAAATGTGCTTAAGAATGTGTTCTTAACTGACTGGCTTAGTTAAATAAAGGTTAAATTAAAAAATTAAAAAATGTGAATAATTACACAGTCCTGGCATCTCACTTTTCTATTCCTGTGATATTCACTTAATAGAAACAATTTCAATATCAAACTCACATTAAATGAGAGATAAATAAGAGCTTATCAAGAAATGTCCTCTGTAGTGGACACCTGTATGCCGTAACAATGTTTTCACCTACTGTACCGTTGATTGTAATGTAAATGTTTTCATATATACATCTTAATGACCAAGACAGAGGGTAGCCTAGTGGTTAGAGTGTAGAGGTGGCAGGGTAGCCTAGTGGTTAGAGTGTAGAGGTGGCAGGGTAGCCTAGTGGTTAGAGCGTTGGACTAGTAACCAGAAGGTTGCAAGTTCAAATCCCGAGCTGACAAGGTACAGATTTGTCGTTCTGTCCCTGAACAAGGCACTTAACCCACTAGACTGTCATTGAAAATAAGAATTTGTTCTTAACTGACTTGCCTGGTTAAATAAAGGTAAAATAAATAAAAATGTACAATAAAAGATAAATAACAATATATTACATCTTGGTAACATGTTTTTCTCTCACCCCGAACACTTGCAGTGCCTGCAGAAAGTATTCACACCCTTGACTTTTTCCACATTGTGTTGTACTACACCCTGAATATAAAATTGAATATATTTAGATTTTTTTGGGGAGGGGGGGTCACTGTCCTACACAAAATACCCCATAATATCAAAGTGGAATTATGCTTTTAGAATTTTGGGGAAATGAATATGAAATGAAAATATCTTGAGTCAATAAGTATTGAAACCCTTTATCATCGTAAGCCTAAATACGTTCAGGAGTAAAAAGGTGCACAAAACGTCAACGCCACAAAGGGCGAGCGATCGGCACGAAGTTATCTAGAGTCACCAAAGCGGCCGGGGCAACCAGATTGGCCCGCATGGGTTTTGGGTCTGATAAATGCACGCATCCCTGGAGGTCCGCTCGTTGGCATGTATTAGCTCACATAATAAGTTGCATGGATTGACCAACCACCCCCTCACCCCAGACCTCTTACCGAAGCACTGAGGCTGACACCGCCTGATATAGAGGTCTTGGGCGGCAGGAAACCTGGTCACAGCGATGTACTGGGCCATACGCACTACCCTCTGTAATGCATTGCGGTCAGAGGCCCAGCCCTTGCCATACCAGGCAGTGATGTACTGGGCCATACGCACTACCCTCTGTAATGCCTACCACTGATGTGTCATCATCAAACTTGATGATGGTGTTGGAGTCGTGCCTGGCCATGCAGTCATGAGTGAACAGGGAGTACAGGAGGGGACTGAGCACACACCTCTGAGGGGCCCCGTGTTGAGGATCAGCGTGGCGGATGTGTTGTTCCCTAACCTTACCACCTGGGGGCGGTCCATCAGGAAGTGCAGGATCCAGTTGCAGAGGGAAGTGTTTAACCCCAGGGTCCTGGCTCTAATCACTTCGGGCCGTGCACACCTCCAACTCAATCATCAAGTTTGCAGACGATACAACAGTAGCAGGCTTGATTACCAACAACGACGAGACAGCCTACAGGCAGGAGGTGAGGGCACTCTGAGTGTGGTTTCAGCCAAAGAACCTCTCACTCAAAGTCAACAAAACAAAGGAAATGATTGTGGACTTCAGGAAACAGCAGAGGGAGCGCCCCCCTATCCACATCGATGGAGCAGTGGAGAAGGTGTAAAGTTTTAAGTTCCTTGGCGTACCCATAACAGACAAACTGAAATTGTCCACCCACACAGTGTGGTGAAGAAGGCTCAACTGCGCCTCTTCAACCTCATGAGGCTGACGATATGTGCCATGTCACCTAAAACTCTTGCAAACTTTTACAGATGCACAATTGAGAGCATCCTGTCGGGCTGCATCATCGCCTGGTACGGAAATTGCACCGCACACACACCGCAGGGCTCTCCAAAGGGTGGTGCGGTTTGCACAACACATCAACGGGGCAAACTACTGCCCTCAAGGACACCTACAGCACCCGATGTCACAGAAAGGCCAAAAGATCATCAAGGATATCAACCACCCGAGCCACAGCCTATTCACCTAGCTACCCTCCAGAAGGCAAGGTCAGTACAGGTGCATCGAGAGACTGAAAAACAGCTTCTATCTCAAGACTGGCAAAGAGCCATTGCTAAAAACAAAAGGCTGCTGCCAACATACAGACTTGAAATCATTGGCCACTTTAAAATGGATCACTAGTCACTAGTCACTTTACTAATGCAACTTTAATAATGTTTACATATCTTGCATTACTCATCTCATATCTATAAACTGTATTTTATACCATCTATTGCATCTTGCCTATGCCGGTGTGTCATTGCTCAAACATATATTTATTTATATGTATATATTCTTATTCTATCCCTTTACTTAGATGTGTGTGTATTAGGTAGTTGTTGTGGAACTGTTAGATTACATGTTAGATATTACTGCACTATCGGAACTAGAATCACTGCACTGTCAGAACTAGAAGCTCAAGCATTTCGCTACACTTGCAATAACATCTACTAACCATGTGTATGTGACCAATACATTTGATTTGATTTGGAAAATTGTAAATCACTAAACAAAACAACAACCCGGAGAGTTATCTATCTATGTCTGGAAACCACTTCTCTTTTTGGCCTTATAACAATGAAAACAGCAAAATCATATACATGATCAAATACAAATCTTAGAATCAACTATTAAAGACTACCAGAACCCACTGGATTCTCCAATTACATTGAATGAACTGCAGGACAAAATACAAACCCTCCAACCCAAAAAGTCCTGTCTGGTTGACGGTATCTTAAATTAAATGATAAAAATATACAGAGCACAAATTCAAATTGGCTATACTTAAACTCTGTAACATCATCCTCAGCTCTGGCATCTTCCCAGTATTTGCAACCAAGGACTGATCACCCCAATCCACAAAAGTGGACACAAATTTCCCCCAATAACTATTGCTGGGAAAATCCTTCTCGTGCTTGACATGCTTCTCCAATGTCCTTTCAGTATATGCATCCTCCTTGAAGTGTGACTGCATTTCCTGAAAGAACACTCACAGTGTCTGCACTTACTGTAGGCAAGGCCCACACCCTCTTTGAACCCTGGAGTTCATGTTGTGCCAGAGTGTCTCCGCAGAGAGAGAGACCATGGCACCATATATTGTCTTCTCTCCGTTAATAGTTAGCATTTTAACCCACTGTACAATGCATCCTGGTCTTCCTTGATTCTATTCAATATTACATCTACACCAGATTGACGGAGGTCTGCTGATCTAGCCATGGCAATTAGCCTGATAGCAGCCAGTTTAGACCTGTATTTCGGATTTATATTTCCTAGGGTGTAGTACACCATTAACAACTTTTTCTTTTTTGATGCAAAGGATCCTAGTGGACGACAGATCTCTATTTCATCCGTGTACAGAACAATCTGCAATGCCTTTGGTTTCTCTGAAAATAAGGGATGCGATTTTAGAAGAGCAACATCAACAATGTCATGAAAAAAACATTCCTGCGCATCTGGGGTCCCTTTTCAACCAGACAAAATCATTGGGTGTGATAAGAACTGTTCTAGACTTTTGACTAATGGTACGTAATGAAATAATTTGTCTTTGATGAAAATGACATTTTATCCTCCACAGTTCATCCTGCATATGGTTCATCCTGCATATGGTTCATCCTGCATATGGTTCATCCTGCATATGGTTCATCCTGCATATGGTTCATCCTGCATATGGTTCCAGCAATGTGAATTTCCTCTGCGTCCAAACAGCTAAACTGCATCTTAATTACACTGTCCTGTCTAAATATTGTTGCAACGCCAGAAAAAGGGTCAATGAAATTGTCAAAGATATTCATTGCATCTTCTTCAAGATGACCTGATGTGCTTCCTGAATGCTGTCTCCATCTGCTTCCTGAGGTTGTTCAACTGTGATGAATGATATTGCTGTACCCCAGCAACAATGTCATTCACGCCTTTCTGGAAATGACAGAGAGAGCGAGAGAGCGAGAGAAAGGTGGGGATGTCATCAATCATGGAGGTTGGAACACACCACCATGTATACCTATGATATTCAGATTTTACTTATAACATATTCATTAACATAAGGACATAAGGGATCAACAATAGTAAGGTGGACAACCTAGCAATGAGAATGAACTCAACTGTCACTAAAGCACCACAAAATGCTCTGCATATTGAAATTAACCAAATGCTGTGCTCTGTTCAGAAAAAGCATCTTACCTGTGTGAGACAATACTTGGCTCTGGCATTTATCACAAAAGCAGTGGCATGTGTTGTCATATCCTAAAGAAAAGTTGACATTGAATGTACAGTCGTGGCCAAAATATTTGAGAACGACACAAATATACATTTTCACAAAGTCTGCTGTCTCAATATGTATGATGCCGATTTGCATATACTCCAGAATGTTATGAAGAGTGATCAGATTAATTGCAAAGTCCTCTTTGCCATGCAAATTAACTGAATCCCCCAAAAACATTTCCACTGTATTTCAGCCCTGCCACAAAAGGACCAGCTGACACCATGTCAGTGATTCTCTCGTTAACACAGGTGTGAGTGTTGACGAAGACAAGGCTGGAGATCACTCTGTCATGCTGATTGAGTTTGAATAACATACCTGAAGCTTCAAAGGAGGGTGGTGCTTGAAATCATTGTTCTTCCTCTGTCAATCATGGTTACCTGCAAGGGAATACGTACCATCATCATTGCTTTGCACAAAAAGGGCTTCACAGGAAAGGATATTGCTGCCAGTAAGATTGCACCTAAATCAACCATTTATCGGATCATCAAGAACTTCAAGGAGAGCGGTTCAATTGTTGTGAAGAAGGCTTCAGGGCACCCAAGAAAGTCAGCATGCGCCAGGACCATCTTCTAAAGTTGATTCAGCTGTGGGATCGTGGCACCACCAGTACAGAACTTGCTCAGTAATGGCAGCAGGCAGGTGTGAGTGCATCTGCATGCACAGTGAGTGAAGACTTTTGGAGGATGGCTTGGTGTCAAGAATCACAGCAAAGCCACTTCTCTCCAGGAAAAACATCGGGGACAGACTGATATTCTGCGAATTGGACTGCTGAGGACTGGGGTAAAGTCATTTTCTCTGATGAATCCCTTTCCGATTGTTTTGGGGCATCCGGAAAAAAGCTTGTCTGGAGAAGACAAGGTGGCGCTACCATCAGTCCTGTGTCATGGAAACAGTAAAGCATCCTGAGACCATTCATGTGTGGGGTTGCTTCTCAGCCAGCGAGTGGGCTCACACAATTTTGCCTAAAAACACAGCCATGAATAAAGAATGGTACCAACACATCCTCCGATAGCAACTTCTCCCAACCATCCAGGAATAGTTTGGTAACGAACAATAACTTTTCCATCATGATGGAGCACCTTTCCATAAGGCAAAAGTGATAACTAAGTGGCTCGGGGAACAAAACATCGATATTTTTGGTCCATGGCCAGGAAACTCCCCAGACCTAAATCCCATTGAGAACTTGTGGTCAATCCTCAAGAGGCAGATGGACAAACAAAAACCCACAAATTCTGACAAACTCCAATCATTGATTATGCAAAAATGGGCTGCCATCAGTCAGGATGTGGTCCCGAGTTAATTGACAGCATGCCAGGGCATATTTCAGAGGTCTTGAAAAAGAAGGGTCAACACTGCAAATATTGACTCTTTACATCAACTTCATGTAATTGTCAATAAAGCCTTTGACACTTATGAAATGCTTGTAATTATACTTCAGTATTCCATAGTAATATCTGACACAAGACACTGAAGCAGCAAACTTTGTGGAAATTAATATTTGTGTCATTCTCAAAACCTTTGGCCACGACTGTAGTATCCTGACATGTGCTGGCTGGACATTACAATTCATGACAAGTATAATGTTTGTGACAGGAGAAGTGGTTGCGAAGACTGACTATGAATGCGATTTGTAAATCCAACCGAGTCATTTACTTGTTGAGCTATGACAGCTCCATGTTGGTCAATGCCCCTTTGCCCTTCATCTGAGTCAGATGTATGGAGTTGCTGATCAGTGATGCTGGAGTTAGCTAGAAGCTGATCAGTGATGCTGGAGTTAGCTAGAAGCTGATCAGTGATGCTGGAGTTAGCTAGAAGCTGATCAGTGATGCTGGAGTTAGCTAGAAGCTGATCGGGTTGAATCTTGTCCTGTGTACAACAGATCAAAGAAACAGATTATTATTCAAATGGTATTTAGTTTCACCAATAGAGCTATTTATGTGTTCTGTTCCTATTTATCATTGATTGTTTTCACATTATCCTTAAGCCATGAGAGTCATTATAGCTAAAATGATTGAATAGCCTATGGACTGTATGACTTTGGTCCGTGTATCTGTTATGCGACGGTGTTTCCCTGCTCCGCATCGCAACCATCTCCCTCCTCTGGCTCAGAGTCTGAGCCCATGCAGCTGGGAGGGATTCGCATCTCGACTAAGGAGAGGGAACGGAGGATCACCAACCGCCTGTGCCTCTATTGCGGAGTTGCTGGACATTTTGTTAATTCATGTCCAGTAAAAGCCAGAGCTCATCTGTAAGCGGAGGGCTACAGGTGAGCGCAACTACTCAAGTCTCTCCATCAAAATCCTGTACTACTTTGTCGGTCCATCTACGCTGGACCGGTTCGGGTGCTACATGTAGTGCCTTGATAGACTCTGGGGCTGAGGGTTGTTTCATGGACGAAGCATGGGTTCGGAAACATGACATTCCTTTCAGAGAGTTAGAGAAGCCTACGCCCATGTTCGCCTTAGATGGTAGTCATCTTCCCAGTATCAGATTTGAGACACTACCTTTAACCCTCACAGTATCTGGTAACCACAGTGAGACTATTTCTTTTTTGATTTTTCGTTCACCGTTTACACCTGTTGTTTTGGGTCATCCCTGGCTAGTATGTCATAATCCTTCTATTAATTGGTCTAGTAATTCTATCCTATCCTGGAACGTTTCTTGTCATGTGAAGTGTTTAATGTCTGCCATCCCTCCCGTTTCTTCTGTCCCTACTTCTCAGGAGGAACCTGGCGATTTGACAGGAGTGCCGGAGGAATATCATGATCTGCGCACGGTCTTCAGTCGGTCCCGAGCCAACTCCCTTCCTCCTCACCGGTCGTATGATTGTAGTATTGATCTCCTTCCGGGGACCACTCCTCCTCGGGGTAGACTATACTCTCTGTCGGCTCCCGAACGTAAGGCTCTCGAGGATTATTTGTCTGTGTCTCTTGACGCCGGTACCATAGTGCCTTCTTCCTCTCCGGCCGGGGCGGGGTTCTTTTTGTTAAGAAGAAGGACGGTACTCTGCGCCCCTGCGTGGATTATCGAGGGCTGAATGACATAACGGTTAAGAATCGTTATCCGCTTCCCCTTATGTCATCAGCCTTCGAGATTCTGCAGGGAGCCAGGTGCTTTACTAAGTTGGACCTTCGTAACGCTTACCATCTCGTGCGCATCAGAGAGGGGGACGAGTGGAAAACGGCGTTTAACACTCCGTTAGGGCATTTTGAGTACCGGGTTCTGCCGTTTGGTCTCGCCAATGCGCCAGCTGTTTTTCAGGCATTAGTTAATGATGTTCTGAGAGACATGCTGAACATCTTTGTTTTTGTCTATCTTGACGATATCCTGATTTTTTCTCCGTCACTCGAGATTCATGTTCAGCACGTTCGACGTGTTCTACAGCGCCTTTTAGAGAATTGTCTCTACGTAAAGGCTGAGAAGTGCTCTTTTCATGTCTCCTCCGTTACTTTTCTCGGTTCCGTTATTTCCGCTGAAGGCATTCAGATGGATTCCGCTAAGGTCCAAGCTGTCAGTGATTGGCCCGTTCCAAGGTCACGTGTCGAGTTGCAGCGCTTTAGGTTTCGCTAATTTCTATCGGCGTTTCATTCGTAATTTCGGTCAAGTTGCTGCCCCTCTCACAGCTCTTACTTCTGTCAAGACGTGTTTTAAGTGGTCCGGTTCCGCCCAGGGAGCTTTTGATCTTCTAAAAGAACGTTTTACGTCCGCTCCTATCCTCGTTACTCCTGACGTCACTAGACAATTCATTGTCGAGGTTGACGCTTCAGAGGTAGGCGTGGGAGCCATTCTATCCCAGCGCTTCCAGTCTGACGATAAGGTTCATCCTTGCGCTTATTTTTCTCATCGCCTGTCGCCATCTGAGCGCAACTATGATGTGGGTAACCGTGAACTGCTCGCCATCCGCTTAGCCCTAGGCGAATGGCGACAGTGGTTGGAGGGGGCGACCGTTCCTTTGTCGTTTGGACAGACCATAAGAACCTTGAGTACATCCGTTCTGCCAAACGACTTAATGCCCGTCAAGCTCGTTGGGCGTTGTTTTTCGCTCGTTTCGAGTTTGTGATTTCTTACCGTCCGGGTAGCAAGAACACCAAGCCTGATGCCTTATCCCGTCTGTTTAGTTCTTCTGTGGCTTCTACTGATCCCGAGGGGATTCTTCCTTATGGGCGTGTTGTCGGGTTAACAGTCTGGGGAATTGAAAGACAGGTTAAGCAAGCACTCACGCACACTGCGTCGCCGCGCGCTTGTCCTAGTAACCTCCTTTTCGTTCCTGTTTCCACTCGTCTGGCTGTTCTTCAGTGGGCTCACTCTGCCAAGTTAGCTGGTCATCCCGGTGTTCGAGGCACTCTTGCGTCTATTCGCCAGCGCTTTGGTGGCCGACTCAGGAGCGTGACACGCGCCGCTTCGTGGCTGCTTGTTCGGACTGCGCGCAGACTAAGTCGGGTAACTCTCCTCCTGCCGGTCGTCCTCAGACCGCTCCCCATTCCTTCTCGACCATGGTCTCACATCGCCCTAGACTTCATTACCGGTCTGCCTTTGTCTGCGGGGAAGACTGTGATTCTTACGGTTGTCGATAGGTTCTCTAAGGCGGCACATTTCATTCCCCTCGCTAAACTTCCTTCCGCTAAGGAGACGGCACAAATCATTATCGAGAATGTATTCAGAATTCATGGCCTCCCGTTAGACGCCGTTTCAGACAGAGGCCCGCAATTCACGTCACAGTTTTGGAGGGAGTTCTGTCGTTTGATTGGTGCGTCCGTCAGTCTCTCTTCCGGGTTTCATCCCCAGTCTAACGGTCAAGCAGAGAGGGCCAATCAGACGATTGGTCGCATACTACGCAGCCTTTCTTTCAGAAACCCTGCGTCTTGGGCAGAACAGCTCCCCTGGGCAGAATACGCTCACAATTCGCTTCCTTCGTCTGCTACCGGGTTATCTCCGTTTCAGAGTAGTCTGGGTTACCAGCCTCCTCTGTTCTCATCCCAGCTTGCCGAGTCCAGCGTTCCCTCCGCTCAAGCGTTTGTCCAACGTTGTGAGCGCACCTGGAGGAGGGTGAGGTCTGCACTTTGCCGTTACAGGGCACAGACTGTGAGAGCCGCCAATAAACGCAGGATTAAGAGTCCAAGGTATTGTTGCGGCCAGAGAGTGTGGCTTTCCACTCGCAACCTTCCTCTTACGACAGCTTCTCGTAAGTTGACTCCGCGGTTCATTGGTCCGTTCCGTGTCTCCCAGGTCGTCAATCCTAGTCGCTGTGCGACTGCTTCTTCCGCGACATCTTCGTCGCGTCCATCCTGTCTTCCATGTCTCCTGTGTTAAGCCCTTTCTTCGCACCCCCGTTCGTCTTCCCTCCCCCTCCCGTCCTTGTCGAGAGCGCACCTATTTACAAGGTACATAAGATCATGGACATGCGTTCGGGGACGGGGTCACCAATACTTAGTGGATTGGGAGGGTTACGGTCCTGAGGAGAGGAGTTGGGTTCCGTCTCGGGACGTGCTGGACCGTTCACTCATTGATGATTTCCTCCGTTGCCGCCAGGATTCCTCCTCGAGTGCGCCAGGAGGCGCCG
>NC_060181.1:87430192-87450437 GCF_021184085.1 Oncorhynchus gorbuscha | reverse complement strand
CAAGACAGCGGCAGCAACAGCAAAGAGTGTCCAATGAAATCCGAGCAGTAGTTGTAGACCATGTCGTAAATCATGGCATGACAATGACTGAGGCAGCTACAATGATTCAACCAAAGCTCACCAAGTTCAACCGTGGCCTCAATCATCAGAACTTTCCACAATGTAAGTCTTCAGCATGCACTAAACATTAGGCTACTCTCAATTGTCAAATGACTGTATACTGCATGCCAAGGTGTACCACAGAGTAGGTGATGTGACTAAATGTGTTCTTACTGTCATTTTCCCTGCAGAATTGAGACTAGGCCAAATAAGGGAGGCAGAGGCAACATTCTGACTGACCGGGCTGTGGTCAATTTGGTTTGGGCCAGAAATTATATTTGCCTTGTAGAAATTTGGCAGCACATCCTGGACTATGACGACATTTTCAACAATGTGGAAGCCATAAGTTTGCCGACTATTGCCCACATGCTGAAAAGGCACCAGGAGTCTCTAAAACAGCTATACTGTGTACCTTTAGAAAGACATGCAGACAGAGTGAAGCAACTGGGTACTGAGTATGTTCAGGTACAGTGGTTCCTCCTATAAAAGTTGAGAGGTTACACCGAGGGACTACCCAGCGTCACAACTTCATTGCTCCAGACCACCGCAAGGGGAGTTTGAGCACTCATTATACATTTGGGTCTAAAGGTTTTTATTTGACCAATCATATCGAGTGGTTCCAGTGACACATTTGACGTGAGCCACCAGTGCCTGGTGACGGTCTTCAACAAAGATGGCTGAAGTTTCCATACACTTATGGTGGAATAATTCAAACTTGTTTTCAACCACTCCAAATATGTCTTGTTAACAAGCTATGTATTTTAAGACATACCTTCAAACTCAGTCCCTCTTTGCTTGACATGGGACAATCAAAATAAATCAGCCAAGACCTCAGAAAAAATATTGCAGACCTCCACAGGTCTGGTTCACCGTTGAGAGCAATTCCCAAAACCTGAAGGTACCACGTTCATCTGTACAAACAAATGTATGCAAGTATAAACACCATGGGACCACGCAGTCATCAGACCGCTCAGGAAGGAGATGTGCTTTGTATCCGAGAGATGAACAAAAGCAAAGGACCTTGTGAAGATGCTAGAAGAGACAGATACAAAAGTATCTATATCCACAGTAAAACGAGTCCTATACCGACATAACCTGAAAGGTTGCTCAGTATAGAAGAAGCCACTGCTCCAAAACCGCCATAAAACTGCCAGACTACGGTTTGCAACAGAGGAAATATCCTCTGGTCTGGTGAAACAAAAATAGAACTGTTTGGCCCTAATGACGATCGTTATGTTTAGAGGAAAAAGAGAGAGGCTTGCAAGCCGAAGAACACCAACCCAACCGTGAAGCACGGGGGTGGCAGCATCATGTTGTGGGTGTGCTTTGCTGCAGGAGGGACTGGTGCACTTCACAAATAGATGGCGTCATGAGGGAGGAAAATTATGTGGATATATTGAAGCAACATCTCAAGACATCAGTCAGGAAGTTAAATATTGGTCGCAAATGGGTCTTCCATTGACCCCAAGCATACTTCCAAAGTTGTGGCAAAGTGGCTTAAGGACGACAAAGGCAAGGTATTGGAGTGGCCAGACCAGTGTCTAGCCTGGATCTGCCATGCCCGGAGATTCTTAGCTAATTATGCTAATTATGTTTAGGTTAATTATATTTGCTTTGATTCAAAGAAAACTATGTTTTGATTTTATTGTATTTCATCAATACATTTCAATATGTTGTTCAATGATTCCACTGTGTTCAATGATTCCACTGTGTCTGTCTCTCTACTAGTTATTTTACAGGGATGCATTTGCGTGTAGTACCATAACAAAACATGTATCACATATTGTGTACTATAATATTTAATGATTATACGAACAACTACACAGTGAAACTATCGATATCTTGTTTTTGGGTGATCTAAATGAATGTTCCTATGGCAGGGTAGCCTAGTGGTTAGAGTGTTGGACATGTAACCGGAAGGTTGCGAGGTCAAACCCCTGAATGACAAGGTACAAATCTGATGTTCTGCCCCTGAACAGGCAGTTAACCCACTGTTCCTAGGCTGTCATTGAAAATAAGAATTTGTTCTTAACTGACGTGCCTATTTAAATTGTTATTTGAACCAATGATTCTGAAAGTGCAAGGTTTCTTTAGCGATATGAATGCACAATGCAATGTTTTGAACATTGGACAGCCTGTGTTACAAGTGATGACCGAACCACAAGGTTCTGAAATTAGTGCCAAAGTGATTGTAAAAAACTGTAATCTCAATTTAATTCCATTTTAAATTCAGAATGTGGAAAAAGTCAAGGGGTGTAAAGACTATCTGAAGGCACCTGGATGTCATTTGGTTGTTTCCCTGAGATATGACAATATGATAAGGTGACATAGTCAAGGTGTGTGGAGACTATCTGAAGGCACTTGGATGTCATTTGGTTGTTTCCCTGAGATATGACAATATGATAAGGTGACATAGTCAAGGTGTGTGGAGATTATCTGAAGGCACTTGGATGTCATTTGGTTGTTTCCCTGAGATATGACAATATGATAAGGTGACATAGTCAAGGTGTGTGGAGACTATCTGAAGGCACCTGGATGTCATTTGGTTGTTTCCCTGAGATATGACAATATGATGACATTAATGTTTCAGGAAGAATTCAAACTTTCATTAGGGGGAATCATAGTGACATCAACACTGACCTTATAAAGTATACTTGCACACACACATTCAGAGAAATCAAGAAAACCACAGAAGCTCCATTCAAACGGTCGACATTCACTCGTTTTCACACTCCGAATCAGTCATTTGAATTCAGACAGTTTCAATAACTGAAACTCATTCTCAGACAGTTGCTTTCGCCAGAAACGGTTTCTTCATGTCTTAAATGACAAGTCTTTCCATAGAAGATATGTCATTCTGTCTTGGTGGCCGCCAGTGATTGCAGCCATGTATCTCTCCTGTCAAGCCTGTTTTCACCTCCGTTAAAAGTGTCATGTCATGTCTGTCACCTTGTTCATTTCTCCTCATTCATAGGTGAGTTAAGCCAAAGTGAGAGGTGTTCGAAACAGGGGGACATTGTGGGTGTGTGTGTGTGTGTGTGTGTGTGTGTGTGTGTGTGTGTGTGTGTGTGTGTGTGTGTGTGTGTGTGTGTGTGTGTGGGTGTGTGTGTGTGTATGTGTGTGTGTGTGTGTGTGTGTGTGTGTGTGTGTGTGTGTGTGTGTGTGTGTGTGTGTGTGTGTGTGTGTGTGTGTGTGTGTGTGTGTGTGTGTGTGTGTGTGTGTGTGTGTGTGTGTGTGTGTGTGTGTGTGTGTGTGTGTGTGTGTGTGTGGTTTTTCTAATGTATCTAAATGGCATTATCTAAGCAGTGTTTGATTATATCTAAATGTCAGAATGATTCAAATCCTGTGTGACTCACCTCTCAACCAGGTGTTCTCTGCTCCTGCAAGCCCCTCACAAACCCAAGAATCCCCAGTATGTACCACACACACACACACACACACACACACACACACACACACACACACACACACACACACACACACACACACACACACACACACACACACACACACACACACACACACACACACACATACACACACACACACCCACACACACACACACACACACACACACACACACACACACACACACACACACACACACACACACACACATGCAGGCACGCATGCACACACACACACACCAATCAACCAACCAATCAACCGATCGCTACCTGCACCTACCCGCCTGTCCAACATCACTACTCTGGACGGCTCTGACTTAGAATACGTGGACAACTACAAATACTGAGGTGTCTGGTTAGACTGTAAACTTTCCTTTCAGACCCATATCAAACATCTCCAATCCAAAAGTTAAATCTAGAATTGGTTTCCTATTTCGCAACAAAGCATCTTTCACTCATGCTGCCAAACATACCCTTGTAAAACTGACCATCCTACCAATCCTCGACTTTGGCGATGTCATTTACAATATAGCCTCCAATACCCTACTCAACAAATTGGATGCAGTCTATCACAGTGCAATCCGTTTTGACACCAAAGCCCCATATACTACCCACTATTGCGACATGTACGCTCTCGTTGGCTGGCCTTCGCTTCATACTCGTCGCCAAACCCACTGGCTCCATGTCATCTACAAGACCCTGCTAGGTAAAGTCCCCCTTATCACAGCTCGCTGGTCACCATAGCATCTCCCACCTGTAGCACACGCTCCAGCAGGTATATCTCTCTGGTCACCCCCAAAACCAATTCTTTCTTTGGCCGCCTCTCCTTCCAGTTCTCTGCTGCCAATGACTGGAATGAACTACAAAATCTCAATCAAAAAACTGGAAACACTTATCTCCCTCACTAGCTTTAAGCACCAACTGTCAGAGCAACTCACAGATTACTGCACCTGTATATAGCCCACCTATAATTTAGCCCAAACAACTACCTCTTTCCCTACTGTATTTAATTAATTTATTTATTTTGCTCCTTTGCACCCCATTAT
The DNA here is from genome assembly GCF_021184085.1 of Oncorhynchus gorbuscha. Taxonomy (NCBI): domain Eukaryota; kingdom Metazoa; phylum Chordata; class Actinopteri; order Salmoniformes; family Salmonidae; genus Oncorhynchus; species Oncorhynchus gorbuscha. The sequence continues at coordinate 87,445,885 of NC_060181.1, read as the reverse complement.
TTTTTATTTCTACTTTGCACATTCTTCCACTGCAAATCAACCATTCCAGTGTTTTACTTGCTATATTGTATTTACTTTGCCACCATGGCCTTTTTTTGCCTTTACCTCCCTTATCTCACCTAATTTGCTCACATCGTATTTAGCCTTGTTTATACTGTATTATTGACTGTATGTTTGTTTTACTCCATGTGTAACTCTGTGTTGTTGTATGTGTCGAACTGCTTTGCTTTATCTTGGCCAGGTCGCAATTGTAAATGAGAACTTGTTCTCAACTTGCCTACCTGGTTAAATAAAGGTGAAAATAATAATAATAAAAACACACACACACCTATGACCAGGTACGAATCCAACACCATCATTAAGTTTGCAGACGACACAACAGTGGCAGGCCTGATCAACGACGACAAGACAGCCTATAGGGAGGAGGTCAGAGACGTGGTCGGGTGGTGCCAAAATAACAACCTATCCCTCAATGTAACCAAGACTAAGGAGATGATTGTGGACTACAGGAAAAGGAGCACCGAGCACGTCCCCATTCTCATCGACGGGGCTGTAGTGGAGCAGGTTGAGAGCTTCAAGATCCTTGGTGCCCACATCACCAACAAACTAGAATGGTCCAAACACACCAAGACAATCGTGAAGAGGGCACGACAAAGACTATTCCCCCTCAGGAAACTAAAAAGATATTGCATGGGTCCTCAGATCCTCATAAGGTTCTACAGCTGCAACATCAAGAGAATCCTGACTGGTTGCATCTCTACCTGGTACGGCAATTGCAATTGCTCAACCTCCGACCGCAAGGCACTACAGAGGGTAGTGCGTACGGCCCAGTACATCACTGTAGCTAAGCGGCCTGCCATCCAGGACCTCTACACCAGGCGGTGTCAGAGGAAGGCCCTAAAAATTGTCAGACCCCAGCCATAGACTGTTCTCTCTGCTACCGCATGGCACGCGGTAGCGGAGCGCCGAGTCTAGGACAAAAAGGCTTCTCAACAGTTTTTACCCCCAAGACTCCTGAACAGGTAATCAAATGGCTACCTGGACTATTTGCATTGTGTGCCTCCCCCGAGCCCCTCTTTTTACGCTGCTGCTACTCTCTGTTTATCAGATATGCATAGTCACTTTAATTATACATTCATGTACATACTACCTCAATTGGCCTGACCATCCAGTGCCCCCGATATTGGCTAACCGGGCTATCTGCATTGTGTCCCACCACCCCTCTTTTGCTACTGCTACTCTCTACTCTCTACTCTCTGCTCTCTACTCTCTGCTCTCTGCTCTCTACTCTCTACTCTCTGCTCTCTACTCTCTGCTCTCTACTCTCTGCTCTCTGCTCTCTGCTCTCTGCTCTCTGCTCTCTGCTCTCTGCTCTCTACTCTCTACTCTCTGCTCTCTACTCTCTACTCTCTGCTCTCTGCTCTCTGCTCTCTGCTCTCTGCTCTCTGCTCTCTGCTCTCTGCTCTCTACTCTCTACTCTCTACTCTCTGCTCTCTGCTCTCTACTCTCTACTCTCTGCTCCCTGCTCTCTGCTCTCTGCTCTCTACTCTCTACTCTCTGCTCTCTACTCTCTGCTCTCTACTCTCTGCTCTCTACTCTCTGCTCTCTACTCTCTGCTCTCTACTCTCTAGTCTCTGCTCTCTGCTCTCTGCTCTCTGCTCTCTGCTCTCTGCTCTCTACTCTCTGCTCTCTGCTCTCTGCTCTCTACTCTCTACTCTCTACTCTCTACTCTCTACTCTCTGCTCTCTACTCTCTGCTCATCATATATGCATAGTCACTTTAAACTTTAACCATGTACATACTACCTCATTCAGCCTGACGAACCGGTGTTTGTATGTAGCCTCGCTACCTTTATAGCCTCGCTACTGTTTTTTCACTGTCTATTTACTGTTGTTTTTATTTCTTTACTTACCTATTGTTCACCTAATATATTTTTTGCACTATTGGCTAGAGCCTGTAAGTAAGCATTTCACTGTTGTATTCGGCGCACATGACAAATAAACCTTGATTTAATTTGACACGCACACACCTGACACACACCCTAAGTATGCATATTTTGGAGAATGTTGACCTTTCCCCTCACACTATACCTGACATACTGTGAAACAATTGGGAATCTCTCACCCCTGCCCCCACCATGCCCCCTCATGCCTGGACTGATTACCCCCCTACTGCTTTAAATCTTGCTAATCCCCCTCCCCTCTGCCCCTTTCTCGCCCAACATCCCCCTGCATGTCAGCTTTCTGCACATTTCTAAGAGATGAGCTCAAGCATTAGCCTGTTATCTTTGATGTCGGAGGTTTTCTCTGCACATACACATTACACACAAGCATGAGCACACACAGGTACCTTATCACCAAGGGGTTTCTAAATCTATAGGAAAGTAAAGGAACAGGAGGTATCTCGCTCTTTCATTTTCTATTTGTCAATCTCTCTTTTTTTATTGTCTTGCTTTCTCACTTTCTCATTTATCTCTGTGTCTCTGTCTCCTTCACTCTCTCACTCATTGTTCCCTTCGTCCCTCCCTCCATCATAACCTCCCTTGTTCCCTCCCTCCCTCCCTCATAACCTCCCTTGTTCCCTCCCTCCCTCATAACCTCCCTTGTTCCCTCCCTCCATCATAACCTCCCTTGTTCCCTCCCTCCCTCCCTCATAACCTCCCTTGTTCCCTCCCTCCCTCCCTCATAACCTCCCTTGTTCCCTCCCTCCATCATAACCTCCCTTGTGCCCTCCCTCCCTCCCTCATAACCTCCCTTGTTCCCTCCCTCCCTCCATCATAACCTCCCTTGTTCCCTCCCTCCCTCCATCATAACCTCCCTTGTTCCCTCCCTCCCTCCCTCATAACCTCCCTTTTTCCCTCCCTCCCTCCCTCCCTCATAACCTCCCTTGTTCACTCCCTCCCTCCCTCATTCCCTCCCTCCCTCTCTCCCTCCCTCCCTCCCTCCCTCCCTCCCTCCCTCCCTCTCAGCCCCTCAGATCGCTTCATGAATAACTGATGGGGATTCGGCTCACTGACATCAACAGGTGACACAGTAATGTATGTCACTAAATGGCTTCCCCCCTCATACGATGCCCAACCTGACAGAGGTTCCACCTGATAGGGGGCAGAAGGAGAGATAACAAACAAAAGTGAAATAATCAATAAAAATTAACATTAAACATTACACTCACGAAAGTTCCAAAACAATAAAGACACACATATTATGTGCAAATAGTTAAAGTACAAAAGGGAAAATAAATCAAAATAAATATGGGTTGTATTTACAGTGGTGTTTGTTCTTCACTGGTTGCCCTTTTCTTGTGGCAATAGGTCACAAATCTTGCTGCTGTGATGGCACACTGTCGTGTTTCACCGAGTAGATATGGGAGTTTATCCAAATTGGATTTGTTTTTTTGAATTCTTTGTGGTTCTGTGTAATCTGAGTCTCTAATATGGTCACACATTTGACAGGAGGTTAGGAAGTGCAGCTCAGTTTCCACCTCATTTTGTGGGCAGTGTGCACATAGCCTGTTTTCTCTTGAGAGCCAGGTCTGTCTACGGCAGCCTCTCTCAATAACAACACCATGCTCAATGACTCTGTACATAGTCAAAGCTTTCCTTAATTTCTGGGTCAGTCATTCTGCCACTGTGTACTCTGTTTAGGGCCAAATAGCATTCCACTATGCTCTGTTTTTGGTAAATTCTTTCCTATTTCTCAAGTAATTATATTTTGTTTTCTCATGATTTGGTTGGGTTTAATTGTGTTGTCCTTTTTTGTATTTAACTAGGCAAGTCAGTTAAGAACAAATTCTTATTTACAATAACAGCCCACCCCAGTCAAACCCGGGCGACACTGGGCCAATTGTGAGCCACCCTATGGGACTCCCAATCACGGCCAGATTTGAAGCAGCCTGGATTCGAACCAGGGACATCTTGCACTGAGATGCAATTTCTCTTCCTTCTCTCGCTCCGTATCCCTCTCTCTTTCATCTCTCTCCCCTCTCTCAAACATACTTACATTGTATACTGAGCTAGTGCTGCTGTTGAAGCTATACATTTATTTTATTTTGTCCAAAATTCCAAAGCTAATGAGGTACAATGTCTTAGACCACTGTGCCACTCAGGAGTTCTGGGGCTCTGTGGGGTCTGTTTATGTTTGTGAATATAGCCCCAGGACCAGCTTGCTTAGGGATTCTTCTCTTGATTAATCTCTATGTTGGTTGATGGATTTGTTGTGCAAGGTTTGGTAATTGCTTCCTTTTAGGCGGTTGTATAATTTTCTGGATTAATGGATATCAGCCTAATTCGGCTCTGCATGCATTATTTGGTGTTTTACTTTGTACCCTGGGGATGTTTTTGCAGAATTCTGAATGCAGAGTCTCAATTTGGTGTTTGTCCATTTAGTTCATTACTGGTTGGTGAGCGGACCCCAGACCTCACAACCATCAAGGGCATTGGGTTATACTACTGATTCAAGTATTTTATAACCAGTTCCTGATTGGAATGTCAAATGTTATGTTCCTTTTGATGGCGTCTCCCTCTCTCTCTCTATCTCTATCTCTATCTCTATCTCTGTTTCTTTCTTTCTTTCTCTCTCTCTCTTCCTCTCTCTCTATCTCTGTTTCTTTCTCTCTCTCTCTTTCTCTCTTTATCTCCCTCTTGTTCTCATTCTTCATATCCTACTATCTCTCCCCTCTCTCTCCTTTTCCTGTCTCCCCTCTCTCTCTTCCCTCTCTCTCCTCTCGCTCTCCTCTTCCCTCTCTCTCCTCTCGCTCTCCTCTTCCCTCTCTCTCCTCTCGCTCTCCTCTTCCCCCTCTCTCCTCTTCCTCTCTCTCCTCTTCCTCTCTCCTCTTCCCTCTCTCTCCTCTTCCTCTTCCTCTCTCTCCTCTTCCCTCTCCTCTTCCCTTTCTTTCACCTCTCTCTCCTCTTCCCTCTCTCTCCTCTTCCCTCTCCTCTTCCATTCTTTCACCTCTCTCTCCTCTTCCCTCTCACTCGTCCCTCTCTCCTCTTCCCTCTCTCTCCTCTTCCCTCTCCTCTTCCATTCTTTCACCTCTCTCTCCTCTTCCCTCTCACTCTTCCCTCTCTCCTCTTCCCTCTCTCTCCTCTTCCCTCTCCTCTTCCATTCTTTCACCTCTCTCTCCTCTTCCCTCTCACTCTTCCCTCTCTCTTCCCTCTCTCCTCCTCTCCCTCCTCTCGCTTTCATCTCTCCTCTTTCCTCTCCCCTCTCTCTCCTCTCCCCTCTCTCTCTCTCCTCTTCCATCTCTCTCATCTTCACTCTCTCAAACATACTTACATTGTATACTGAGCTAGTGCTTCTGTTGAAGCTATAAATGGATTTTATTTTGTCCAAAACTCCAAAGCTAATGAGGTACAAAAACGCTTCATTACGACACCATGCATCATTGACTCTACATCCAGTTTGGGGCAAAAAGGCACGTACCTCCTCAGATTTGTCCAGTTTTACTGTTTGTTTTTCTTCAGATGTTACATTTATTACCAAACTTCACGTTTATTGATAATTATCATAATTATCACAGTTTGTTACATTACAGCCTCATTTTAAAATGTACATTTAAAAAATCCTCATCAATCTACAAACAATACCCCGTAATGACAAATCAAACACATTTTTAGATTGATCATCCCTTGAGATGTTTCTACAACTTGACTGGAGTCCACCTGTGGGCATGATTTGGAACGGCACACGCCTGTCTATATAATGTCCCACAGTTGAAAGTGCATGTCAGAGCAAAAACTAATTCAACCTTTATTTAACGAGGCATGTAATTTAAAAACAATTTCTTATTTATATTGACAGCCTACCAAAAGACAATAGGCCTCCTGCGGGGACGGGGGCTGGGATTAAAAATGTTTAAAAAATATGTAAATATAGGAAAAAACACACATCACGAAAAGAGAGACATTACAACACTACATACAGAGAGACCTAAGACAACATAGCAAGGCAGCAACACATGACAACACAGCATGGTAGCAACACAACATGACAACACCATGGTAGCAACACATCATGGTAGCAGCACAAAACATGGTACAAACATTATTGGGCACAGACAGCAGCAAAAAGGGCAAGAAGGTAGAGACAACAATACATCACACAAAGCAGCCACAACTGTCAGTAAGAGTGTCTATGATTGAGCATTTGAATTAAGTGATTGAGATAAAATTGGCCAGTTTGAGTGTTTGTTGCAGCTCGTTCCAGTCGCTAGCTGCAGAAAACTGAAAAGAGGAGCGACCCAGGGATGTATGTGCTTTAGGGACCTTTAACAGAATGTGACTGGCAGAATGTGGCAGAACGGGTGTTGTATGTGGAGGATGAGGATGAGGATGTGGAGGATGAGGACTGCAGTAGATATCTCAGATAGGGGGGAGTGAGGCCTAAAAAGGTTTTATAAATAAGCATCAACCAGTGGGTCTTGCGACGGGTATACAGAGATGACAGAGGAGTACAGAGTATGTGTCCTTTAAAAGGAGCTTTGATGGCAAATCTGAAGTACATCTAGCCGTTCGAGAGCACCCTTACCTGACAATTCATAAATTATATCTCCGTAATCCAGCATGGGTAGGATAATATATGCAGAAAAATATACATGTTATTTTAGGCTTAATAATTATGGCTCTAGATTGCGGGCGGGAAACTGTTGTTATCCAACTTGACCCCCCCATCCTCAAGTAATTTGTGCCCCCTGTAAAAACAATGAGTGCATGATGCCCCTGTCCACATCTCCTTCCATGGGGTCAATGTGTTGTACACTCTCATGCCTTCTGGTTAACCACCATGTAGGTTCATTCAAGATGATCTGTATGAAAAGCAATAACATTCGTTGATGAGGTGCAATGTGTGCTGTCGTTGGTGAGGCGCAATGTGTGCTGTCGTTGATGAGGTGCAATGTGTGCTGTCATTGATGAGGTGGTTCTGTGTGCTGTCGTTGATGAGGTGCAATGTGTGCTGTCGTTGCACGTGTAATAACATTGCCTTTGAGTGTTATTGTAAGGTACACTTACTGTAGATTCTACTCATTTGGTCTGTAAACATTCATCTTATGTGAATTAGATAGGACCATCACATGTGTGTGCGTGTGTGTGTGTGTGAGTACATTGCATCTACAGTGCCTTGCGAAAGTATTCGACCCCCTTGAACTTTGTGACCTTTTGCCACATTTCAGGCTTCAAACATAAAGATATAAAACTGTATTTTTTTGTGAAGAATCAACAACAAGTGTGACACAATCATGAAGTGGAACGACATTTATTGGATATTTCAAACTTTTTTAACAAATCAAAAACTGAAAAATTGGGCGTGCAAAATTATTCAGCCCCTTTACTTTCAGTGCAGCAAACTCTCTCCAGAAGTTCAGTGAGGATCTCTGAATGATCCAATGTTGACCTAAATGACTAATGATGATAAATACAATCCACCTGTGTGTAATCAAGTCTCCGTATAAATGCACCTGCACTGTGATAGTCTCAGAGGTCCGTTAAAAGCGCAGAGAGCATCATGAAGAACAAGGAACACACCAGGCAGGTCCGAGATACTGTTGTGAAGAAGTTTAAAGCCGGATTTGGATACAAAAAGATTTCCCAAGCTTTTAAACATCTCAAGGAGCACTGTGCAAGCGATAATATTGAAATGGAAGGAGTATCAGACCACTGCAAATCTACCAAGACCTGGCCGTCCCTCTAAACTTTCAGCTCATAACGTAGTCTTCACTGCTATTTGCCCAGCAGCTAGCCAGCTAGCAATGTTAGCTAGCCAGCTCACATTTCATTACATTTCATTATAGTACAACGGTTTGATTTGTCTAATCTTAGCAATTTCTTCTTAGCTAGCTACATAGCCGTCTTTGCTGTCTTCGTATCAAAGATAATTGCGTAATTATCGCATTTCGTCGTCCTAACGTAGTCTTCACTGCTATTTGCCCAGCAGCTAGCCAGCTAGCAAACGTCCACCGAATAGCAGCACTGTAGAAACTATTACACTCAACTGAACGACTTGATTAGTGTAGTGTTAGCTAGCTACATAGCTGTCTTTGCTGTCTTCGTATCCAAGATAATTGTGTAGTTTAGAGTGTGTAGTCTTAGAGTGATTATCTTAATTCACAGAGGTTAGCTAGCCAGCTATTTGTCGTCCTTAACGTAGGAGACACTGCTAGCTAGCCGACAGCTAGCCAACGTCTTCCGAATAGAGCTCAACAACCCGGTCGCATTCCGCTTCGCTCCACACTTAGTATCACATTTTCATTTCATTTCATTACAGTACAGCGGTTTGATTTGTTTGATCGTAGCTAGCTACATAGCTAGCTACATAGCCGTCTTTGTATCAAAGATAATTGTGTAGTCTAGAGCGATTTTCTAGGTTAGCTAGCCAGCTATTGTCGTTCTTTTAACGCAACGTAACGTAATCAACACTGCTAGCTAGCCAGCTAGCCCCCGAATAGCAGCACTGTAGAAACTATTACACTCAACGGAACGACTTGATTAGTGTAGTGTCAACAACGCAGCCACTGCCAGCTAGCCTACAAAGTCAACAACGCAGCCACTGCCAGCTAGCCTACTTCAGCAGTACTGTATCATTTTAATCATTTTAGTCAATAAGATTCTTGCTACGTAAGCTTAACTTTCTGAACATACGAGACGTGTAGTCCACTTGTCATTCCAATCTCTTTTGCATTAGCGTAGCCTCTTCTGTAGCCTGTCAACTATGTGTCTGTCTATCCCTGTTCTCTCCTCTCTGCACAGACCATACAAACGCTCCACACCGCGTGGCCGCGGCCACCCTAATCTGGTGGTCCCAGCGCGCACGACCCACGTGGAGTTCCAGGTCTCCGGTAGCCTCTGGAACTGCCGATCTGAGTTCATCTCAGCCTATGCCTCCCTCCAGTCCCTCGACTTCTTGGCACTGACGGAAACATGGATCACCACAGATAACACTGCTACTCCCAATGCTCTCTCTTCGTCCGCCCACGTGTTCTCGCACACCCCGAGAGCTTCTGGTCAACGGGGTGGTGGCACCGGGATCCTCATCTCTCCCAAGTGGTCATTCTCTCTTTCTCCCCTTACCCATCTGTCTATCGCCTCCTTTGAATTCCATGCTGTCACAGTTACCAGCCCTTTCAAGCTTAACATCCTTATCATTTATCGCCCTCCAGGTTCCCTGGGAGAGTTCATCAATGAGCTTGATAACTTGATAAGCTCCTTTCCTGAGGACGGCTCACCTCTCACAGTTCTGGGTGACTTTAACCTCCCCACGTCTACCTTTGACTCATTCCTCTCTGCCTCCTTCTTTCCACTCCTCTCCTCTTTTGACCTCACCCTCTCACCTTCCCCCCCTACTCACAAGGCAGGCAATACGCTCGACCTCATCTTTACTAGATGCTGTTCTTCCACTAACCTCATTGCAACTCCCCTCCAAGTCTCCGACCACCACCTTGTATCCTTTTCCCTCTCGCTCTCATCCAACACATCCCACACTGCCCCTACTCGGATGGTATCGCGCCGTCCAAATCTTCGCTCTCTCTCCCCCGCTACTCTCTCCTCTTCCATCCTATCATCTCTTCCCTCTGCTCAAACCTTCTCCAACCTATCTCCTGATTCTGCCTCCTTTGACTCTCTATGTCCCCTATCCTCCAGGCCGGCTCAGTCCTCCCCTCCCGCTCCGTGGCTCGACGACTCATTGCGAGCTCACAGAACAGGGCTCCGGGCAGCCGAGCGGAAATGGAGGAAAACTCGCCTCCCTGCGGACCTGGCATCCTTTCACTCCCTCCTCTCTACATTTTCCTCCTCTATCTCTGCTGCTAAAGCCACTTTCTACCACTCTAAATTCCAAGCATCTGCCTCTAACCCGAGAAAGCTCTTTGCCACCTTCTCCTCCTTCCTGAATCCCCCCCTCCTCCCTCTCTGCAGATGACTTCGTCAACCATTTTGAAAAGAAGGTCGACGACATCCGATCCTCGTTTGCTAAGTCAAACGACACCGCTGGTTCTGCTCACACTGCTCTACCCTGTGCTCTGACCTCTTTCTCCCCTCTCTCTCCAGATTAAATCTTGCGTCTTGTGACGGCCGGCCACCCAACAACCTGCCCGCTTGACCCTATCCCCTCCTCTCTTCTCCACACCATTTCCGGAGACCTTCTCCCTTACCTCACCTCGCTCATCAACTCATCCCTGACCGCTGGCTACGTCCCTTCCGTCTTCAAGAGAGCGAGAGTTGCACCCCTTCTGAAAAAACCTACACTCGATCCCTCCGATGTCAACAACTACAGACCAGTATCCCTTCTTTCTTTTCTCTCCAAAACTCTTGAACGTGCCGTCCTTGGCCAGCTCTCCCGCTATCTCTCTCAGAATGACCTTCTTGATCCAAATCAGTCAGGTTTCAAGACTAGTCATTCAACTGAGACTGCTCTTCTCTGTATCACGGAGGCGCTCCGCACTGCTAAAGCTAACTCTCTCTCCTCTGCTCTCATCCTTCTAGACCTATCGGCTGCCTTCGATACTGTGAACCATCAGATCCTCCTCTCCACCCTCTCCGAGTTGGGCATCTCCGGCGCGGCCCACGCTTGGATTGCGTCCTACCTGACAGGTCGCTCCTACCAGGTGGCGTGGCGAGAATCTGTCTCCTCACCACGCGCTCTCACCACTGGTGTCCCCCAGGGCTCTGTTCTAGGCCCTCTCCTATTCTCGCTATACACCAAGTCACTTGGCTCTGTCATAACCTCACATGGTCTCTCCTATCATTGCTATGCAGACGACACACAATTAATCTTCTCATTAATCTTCTTTGTTAATCACAATTAACAAACTCCCTCACGACGCCAGGACAGCGGAGTCAATCACCACCTTCCGGAGACACCTGAAACCCCACCTCTTTAAGGAATACCTAGGATAGGATAAAGTAATCCTTCTCACCCACCCCCCCCCTTAAAAGATTTAGATGCACTATTGTAAAGTGGCTGCTCCACTGGATGTCATAAGGTGAACGCACCAATTTGTAAGTCGCTCTGGATAAGAGCGTCTGCTAAATGACTTAAATGTAAATGTAAATGTGAATTATCAGAGATGCAGCCAAGAGGCCCATGATCACTCTGGATGAACTGCAGAGATCTACAGCTGAGGTGGGAGACTCTGTCCATAGGACAACAATCAGTCGTATATTGCACAAATCTGGCCTTTATGGAAGAGTGGCAAGAAGAAAGCCATTTCTTAAATATATCCATAAAAAGTGTTGTTTAAAGTTTGCCACAAGCCACCTGGGAGACACACCAAACATGTGGAAGACGGTGCTCTGGTCAGATGAAACCAAAATTGAACTTTTTGGCAACAATGCAAAATGTTATGTTTGGCGTAAAAGCAACACAGCTCATCACCCTGAACACAACATCCCCACTGTCAAACATGGTGGTGGCAGCATCATGGTTTGGGCCTGCTTTTCTTCAGCAGGGACAGGGAAGATGGTTAAAATTGATGGGAAGATGGATGGAGCCAAATACAGGACCATTCTGGAAAAAACCTGATGGGGTCTGCAAAAGACCTGAGACTGGGACGGAGATTTGTCTTCCAACAAGACAATGGTCCAAAACATAAAGCAAAATATACAATGGAATGGTTCAAAAATAAACATATCCAGGTGTTAGAATGGCCAAGTCAAAGTCCAGACCTGAATCCAATCGAGAATCTGTGGTAAGAACTGAAAACTGCTGTTCACAAATGCTCTCCATCCAACCTCACTGAGCTCGAGCTGTTTTGCATTACATTTACATTTACATTTAAGTCATTTAGCAGACGCTCTTATCCAGAGCGACTTACAAATTGGTGCATTCACCTTATGACATCCAGTGGAACAGCCACTTTACAATAGTGCATCTAAATCTTTTAAGGGGGGTGAGAAGGATTACTTTATCCTATCCTAGGTATTCCTTAAAGAGGTGGGGTTTCAGGTGTCTCCGGAAGGTGGTGATTGACTCCGCTGTCCTGGCGTCGTGAGGGAGTTTGTTCCACCATTGGGGGGCCAGAGCAGCGAACAGTTTTGACTGGGCTGAGCGGGAACTGTACTTCCTCAGTGGTAGGGAGGCGAGCAGGTCAGAGGTGGATGAATGCAGTGCCCTTGTTTGGGTGTAGGGCCTGATCAGAGCCTGGAGGTACTGAGGTGCCGTTCCCCTCACAGCTCCGTAGGCAAGCACCATGGTCTTGTAGCGGATGCGAGCTTCAACTGGAAGCCAGTGGAGAGAGCGGAGGAGCGGGGTGACGTGAGAGAACTTGGGAAGGTTGAACACCAGACGGGCTGCGGCGTTCTGGATGAGTTGTAGGGGTTTAATGGCACAGGCAGGGAGCCCAGCCAACAGCGAGTTGCAGTAATCCAGACGGGAGATGACAAGTGCCTGGATTAGGACCTGCGCCGCTTCCTGTGTGAGGCAGGGTCGTACTCTGCGGATGTTGTAGAGCATGAACCTACAGGAACGGGCCACCGCCTTGATGTTAGTTGAGAACGACAGAGTGTTGTCCAGGATCACGTCAAGGTTCTTAGCGCTCTGGAAGGAGGACACAATGGAGTTGTCAACCGTGATGGCGAGATCATGGAACGGGCAGTCCTTCCCCGGGAGGAAGACCAGCTCCGTCTTTCCGAGGTTCAGCTTGAGGTGGTGATCCGTCATCCACACTGATATGTCTGCCAGACATGCAGAGATGCGATTCGCCACCTGGTCATCAGAAGGGGGGAAGGAGAAGATTAATTGTGTGTCGTCTGCATAGCAATGATAGGAGAGACCATGTGAGGTTATGAGAGAGCCAAGTGACTTGGTGTATAGCGAGAATAGGAGAGGGCCTAGAACAGAGCCCTGGGGGACACCAGTGGTGAGAGCGCGTGGTGAGGAGACAGATTCTCGCCACGCCACCTGGTAGGAGCGACCTGTCAGGTAGGACGCAATCCAAGCGTGGGCTGCGCCGGAGATGCCCAACTCGGAGAGGGTGGAGAGGAGGATCTGATGGTTCACAGTATCGAAGGCAGCCGATAGGTCTAGAAGGATGAGAGCAGAGGAGAGAGAGTTAGCTTTAGCAGTGCGGAGCGCCTCCGTGATACAGAGAAGAGCAGTCTCAGTTGAATGACTCGTCTTGAAACCTGACTAATTTGGATCAAGAAGGTCATTCTGAGAGAGATAGCGGGAGAGCTGGCCAAGGACGGCACGTTCAAGAGTTTTGGAGAGAAAAGAAAGAAGGGATACTGGTCTGTAGTTGTTGACATCGGAGAGATCGAGTGTAGGTTTTTTCAGAAGGGGTGCAACTCTCGCTCTCTTGAAGACGGAAGGGACGTAGCCAGCGGTCAGGGATGAGTTGATGAGCGAGGTGAGGTAAGGGAGAAGGTCTCCGGAAATGGTCTGGAGAAGAGAGGAGGGGATAGGGTCAAGCGGGCAGGTTGTTGGGCGGCCGGCCATCACAAGACGCGAGATTTCATCTGGAGAGAGAGGGGAGAAAGAGGTCAGAGCACAGGGTAGGGCAGTGTGAGCAGAACCAGCGGTGTCGTTTGACTTAGCAAACGAGGATTGGATGTCGTCGACCTTCTTTTCAAAATGGTTGACGAAGTCATCTGCAGAGAGGGAGGAGGGGGGAGGATTCAGGAGGGAGGAGAAGGTGGCAAAGAGCTTCCTAGGGTTAGAGGCAGATGCTTGGAATTTAGAGTGGTAGAAAGTGGCTTTAGCAGCAGAGACAGAGGAGGAAAATGTAGAGAGGAGGGAGTAAAAGGATGCCAGGTCCGCAGGGAGGCGAGTTTTCCTCCATTTCCGCTCGGCTGCCCGGAGCCCTGTTTTGCAAGGAGGAATGGGAAAAATGTTCAGTCTCTCGATGTGCAAAACTGATAGAGACATACCCCAAGCGACTTACAGCTGTAATCGCAGCAAAAGGTGGCGCTACAAAGTATTAACTTAAGGGGGCTGAATAATTTTGCACGCCCAATTTTTCAGTTTTTGATTTGTTAAAAAAGTTTGAAATATCCAATAAATGTCGTTCCACTTCATGATTGTGTCCCACTTGTTGTTGATTCTTCACAAAAAAATACAGTTTTATATCTTTATGTTTGAAGCCTGAAAAGTGGCAAAAGGTCGCAAAGTTCAAGGGGGTCGAATACTTTCGCAAGGCACTGTACATGTGACTCCCTATATATGTATATGTACAATTGCAGGATGATTTGAAAACAGCAAAGGGAAAGATGACAAGGACCCATTTTATATTAGTAGAATATTTCGTAGTATGATTAGTTGGCTGATAGACAGCACAGTGTGACAGACAGGAAGACAGGAAATGTCAAATTACCCACCCACACAAGTTTCCCACAAAACTACCCAAGTACGCTAACCCCCAGAAAGTACATCAACCACTACCACCGTTATTCTCAATTGTGTACAAGCATTTTTTTTGGGGGGGGGACATAGTTGCAGATTTGTAAAAACAAAGTTCACAAGACAGATAAATAAATGTGTTTTCAAAATGTAGTTTCCTTCTCAAAGCTATTATACAATCACAATGTAGTTTCCTTCTCAAAGCTATTATACAATCACAATGTAGTTTCCTTCTCAAAGCTATTATACAATCACAATGTAGTTTCCTTCTCAAAGCTATTTTACAATCACAATGTAGTTTCCTTCTCAAATATATTATACAATCAAAATGTAGTTTCCTTCTCAAAGCTATTTTACAATCACAATGTAGTTTCCTTCTCAAATATATTTTACAATCACAATGTAGTTTCCTTCTCAAAGCTATTTTACAATCACAATGTAGTTTCCTTCTCAAAGCTATTTTACAATCACAATGTAGTTTCCTTCTCAAAGCTATTATACAATCACAATGTAGTTTCCTTCTCAAAGCTATTTTACAATCACAATGTAGTTTCCTTCTCAAAGCTATTATACAATCAAAATGTAGTTTCCTTCTCAAAGATATTATACAATCAACATGGTAAATAAAAGCATCAAAATAACATACAAAAATTAACGCAACCACATATATCTCTTGAGTTCAAGTAGACAAACAAGAAAGTTTAAAAAATCCCAGTATATCACTAAATGGTCTTTGCCGTCACTAAATCATAATGATCTGAATTGGAATGACAACTATCTAAAAGCTGCGTCATTATGGGACATAATTCCCCTTGTACATAGTTTACCAAACAATTTCATACACAATCAAATATTTTTCCTGATTAAAAAAAAAAAAAATGATAAAAAAGAAGCACATTCTGTGCAGGATTCATTCATCAGCATCATCACAATACATGTTCATTTATTCAATACAAAAGCCTGGTTTGGTCAATGGTCAGTCCCCCATCGTCTACATATTTTCCATATACTGAAGATGAAGTATGACACTGAAGGGGTGATTTTCCGATTGACTGAAACACTGAACACAATCGAACACATTTTTATTCTGATGAAAACATTGTGTTATATTGTTTGAACAGAACACTAATTGTAAGAGTGAATTTTATATTTGATGATGACCTTAGTATTTAAAGTTTTGCAATAGGTGGTCTAAGATTTGCAAGTCAGGTACTATGGCAAGAAAATGATCAGAAGTTCTGTAAATGTATTTGAGCATTTGATCATTGCTGTTCTACTATAGATAGGTTTCAACACAGATCCAAAAATAGCTCGTACGCGACTGAGAAGAATTCCAGAGATTACACAAACCAACATTTACATAATTCAC
>NC_060181.1:87365192-87422692 GCF_021184085.1 Oncorhynchus gorbuscha | reverse complement strand
CAGACTATTTGCATTGTGTGCCCCCTCCAACCCCTCTTTTACGCTGCTGCTACTCTCTGTTTATCTTATATGCATAGTCACTTTAACTATACATTCATGTACATACTACCTCATTTGGCCTGACCATCCAGTACTCCCCCACATTGGCTAACCGGGATATCTGCATTGTGTCCCACCGCCCGCCAACCCCTCTTTTTACGCTACTGCTACACTCTGTTCATCATATATGCATAGTCACTTTAACCATACCTACATGTACATACTACCTCAATAAGCCTGACTAACCCGTGTCTGTAAATAGCCTCGCTACTGTTATTTTCAAATGTCTTTTTACTGTTGTTTTATTTCTTTACTTACACACACACACACACACACACAAAAACACACACACACACACACACACACACACACACACACACACACACACACACACACACACACACACACACACACACACACACACACACACACACACACACACACACACACACACACACACACACACACATACTTTTTTCCTCCGCACTATTGGTTAGAGCCTGTTAGTAAGCATTTCACTGTAACACCTGGTTTATTCGGCACACGTGGCAAATACACTTTTGATTTGATTTGATTTGGAGAGAAATAACCCAGCCAACGAACCCCTCCAACCAACCAATACCCATACACACACACCTTGACCTTACACACCCTGACACTACACACCTTGACCCTTCACACTGACCCTACACTCCGTGACCCTTCACACCGTGACCCTACACTCCGTGACCCTTCACACCCTGACCCTAAACACCCTGACCCTAAACAGCGTGACCCTAAACACCCTGACCCTAAACAGCCTGACCCTAAACACCCTGACCCTACACAGCGTGACCCTAAACACCCTGACCCTAAACAGCCTGACCCTAAACACCCTGACCCTACACACTTTGACCCTTCACACCCTGACCCTAAACACCCTGATCCTAAACAGCCTGACCCTAAACACCCTGACCCTAAACAGCCTGACCCTTCACACCCTGACCCTACACACTTTGACCCGAAACACCCTGTCCCTACACACACTGACCCTACACACACTGATCCTACACACCCTGACCCTACACAGTTTCACCATTCAAACCCTGACCCTAACTGTTCCTCTGTCTGCAGATACAACTCACCACTATAACTGTCCCTCTGGAGATACAACTCACCACTATAACTGTTCCTCTGGAGAAACAACTCACCACTATAACTGTTCCTCTGGAGATACAACTCACCACTATAACTGTTCCTCTGTCTGGAGATACAACTCACCACTATAACTGTTCCTCTGTCTGGAGATACAACTCACCACTATAACTGTTCCTCTGTCTGGAGATACAACTCACTACTATAACTGTTCCTCTGTCTGGAGATACAACTCACCACTATAACTGTTCCTCTGGAGATACAACTCACCACTATAACTGTTCCTCTGGAGATACAACTCACCACTATAACTGTCCCTCTGGAGATACAACTCACCACTATAACTGTTCCTCTGGAGATACAACTCACCACTATAACTGTCCCTCTGGCGATACAACTCACCACTATAACTGTCCCTCTGGAGATACAACTCACCACTATAACTGTTCCTCTGTCTGCAGATACAACTCACCACTATAACTGTCCCTGTCTGGAGATACAACTCACCACTATAACTGTTCCTCTGGAGATACAACTCACCACTATAACTGTTCCTCTGTCTGGAGATACAACTCACTACTATAACTGTTCCTCTGCAGATACAACTCACCACTATAACTGTTCCTCTGGAGATACAACTCACCACTATAACTGTTCCTCTGTCTGGAGATACAACTCACCACTAGAACTGTTCCTCTGTCTGGAGATACAACTCACCACTATAACTGTTCCTCTGGAGATACAACTCACCACTATAACTGTTCCTCTGTCTGGAGATACAACTCACCACTATAACTGTTCCTCTGTCTGGAGATACAACTCACCACTATAACTGTTCCTCTGGAGATACAACTCACTACTATAACTGTTCCTCTGTCTGGAGATACTAACTGTCCCTGTCTGGAGATACACCACTATAACTGTCCCTGTCTGGAGATACAACTCACCACTATAACTGTCCCTGTCTGGAGATACAACTCACCACTATAACTGTCCCTGTCTGGAGATACAACTCACCACTATAACTGTTCCTCTGGAGATACAACTCACCACTATAACTGTTCCTCTGGAGATACAACTCACCACTATAACTGTTCCTCTGTCTGGAGATACAACTCACCACTATAACTGTCCCTCTGTCTGGAGATACAACTCACCACTATAACTGTTCCTCTGGAGATACAACTCACCACTATAGCTGTTCCTCTGGAGATACAACTCACCACTATAACTGTTCCTCTGTCTGCAGATACAACTCACCACTATAACTGTCCCTGTCTGGAGATACAACTCACCACTATAACTGTTCCTCTGGAGATACAACTCACCACTATAACTGTTCCTCTGTCTGGAGATACAACTCACTACTATAACTGTTCCTCTGCAGATACAACTCACCACTATAACTGTTCCTCTGGAGATACAACTCACCACTATAACTGTTCCTCTGTCTGGAGATACAACTCACCACTAGAACTGTTCCTCTGTCTGGAGATACAACTCACCACTATAACTGTTCCTCTGGAGATACAACTCACCACTATAACTGTTCCTCTGTCTGGAGATACAACTCACCACTATAACTGTTCCTCTGTCTGGAGATACAACTCACCACTATAACTGTTCCTCTGGAGATACAACTCACTACTATAACTGTTCCTCTGTCTGGAGATACTACTCACCACTATAACTGTCCCTGTCTGGAGATACAACTCACTACTATAACTGTTCCTCTGTCTGGAGATACAACTCACCACTATAACTGTCCCTGTCTGGAGATACAACTCACCACTATAACTGTCCCTGTCTGGAGATACAACTCACCACTATAACTGTTCCTCTGGAGATACAACTCACCACTATAACTGTTCCTCTGGAGATACAACTCACCACTATAACTGTTCCTCTGTCTGGAGATACAACTCACCACTATAACTGTCCCTCTGTCTGGAGATACAACTCACCACTATAACTGTTCCTCTGGAGATACAACTCACCACTATAACTGTTCCTCTGGAGATACAACTCACCACTATAACTGTTCCTCTGGAGATACAACTCACCACTATAACTGTTCCTCTGGAGATACAACTCACCACTATAACTGTTCCTCTGTCTGGAGATACAACTCACCACTAGAACTGTTCCTCTGGAGATACAACTCACCACTATAACTGTTACACTGGAGATACAACTCACCACAAGAACTGACCCTACACACACTGATCCTACACACCCTGACCCTACACAGTTTCACCATTCAAACCCTGACCCCACACACACTGATCCTACACACACATGGCATTGGCAGTACAGTACAGCGTTTCTCAACCATTTCAGTACCAGTGACTGGCAAGACAAGGTCCTCCCCTCTTTTTTAAATAACTCATGTTTATTTAAAATAAAAACAGTACGTAGAGGAGATACAACTGACCACTATAACTGTTCCTCTGTCTGCAGATACAACTCACCACTATAACTGTTCCTCTGCCTGGAGATACAATTCACCACTATAACTGTTACACTGGAGATACAACTCACCACTATAACTGTTCCTCTGCCTGGAGATACAACTCACCACTATAACTGTTCCTCTGGAGATACAACTCACCACTAGAACTGTTCCTCTGTCTGGAGATACAACTCACCACTATAACTGTTCCTCTGCCTGGAGATACAACTCACCACTATAACTGTTCCTCTGTCTGGAGATACAACTCACCACTATAACTGTTCCTCTGTCTGGAGATACAACTCACCACTATAACTGTTCCTCTGTCTGGAGATACAACTCACCACTATAACTGTTCCTCTGTCTGGAGATACAACTCACCACTATAACTGTTCCTCTGGAGATACAACTCACCACTATAACTGTTACACTGGAGATACAACTCACCACTATAACTGTTCCTCTGGAGATACAACTCACCACTATAACTGTTCCTCTGGAGATACAACTCACCACTATAACTGTTCCTCTGGAGATACAACTCACCACTAGAACTGTTCCTCTGGAGAAACAACTCACTACTATAACTGTTCCTCTGTCTGGAGATACAACTCACCACTAGAACTGTTCCTCTGTCTGGAGATACAACTCACCACTAGAACTGTTCTTCTGGAGAAACAACTCACCACTAGAACTGTTCCTCTGGAGAAACAACTCACCACTAGAACTGTTCCTCTGTCTGGAGATACAACTCACCACTAGAACTGTTCTTCTGGAGAAACAACTCACCACTATAACTGTTCCTCTGTCTGGAGATACAACTCACCACTATAACTGTTCCTCTTCTGTAGCCATTTTGTTTGCCTAACTGTTGTGCTGTCTATCTGACACATCTTCTCTGCTGTCACTCTGTGCTTCTTCTTCTACTCTGTCTGTTCAGCCTGTTTAAGCCTTATACGTTATAAAGCCTAAGATAACGACTTCGGTTATATTGCACATGAGTGTCTGTCATATCATCCTGGGACCCAGCAATTCCCTTTTATCTTCTCTAGTGGACATCAGTTCTTGTCCGTATCTCTGAGGCCTTACAAGCCACTGTGTTAGGTCTTATTATCCCTTTGAGATGCTTCACTTTTCAATGATATCACATGTGTGGGGTGTGACATTGACATCTTTATCTTCCTGGTTCTTAAATAAATGTCTTTGTTAAAATGTGCACATTTTATGGAATTTTATTAATAAGTGCGTGTAATTTTTAATTTACATTTTTTGGAGTTTGATATTAAACTTGTTTATAGTAAGTGAATACCACAGAAGAGTTAAGTGAGTTGCCAGGACCGTGCAATTTAAAAAATATATATATCTTTTTTGAATCTTTATTTATCAAGGCACATCAGTTAAGAACACATTCTTATTTACAATGACGGCCTAGGAACAATGGGTTAACTGCCTTGTTCGGGGGCAGAACGACAGATGTTTACCTTGTCAGCTCAGGGATTGATCTAGCAACCTTTCAGTTAATGTGTTTAATGTGCTTTTGGTTTAAATGTGCTTAAGAATGTGTTCTTAACTGACTGGCTTAGTTAAATAAAGGTTAAATTAAAAAATTAAAAAATGTGAATAATTACACAGTCCTGGCATCTCACTTTTCTATTCCTGTGATATTCACTTAATAGAAACAATTTCAATATCAAACTCACATTAAATGAGAGATAAATAAGAGCTTATCAAGAAATGTCCTCTGTAGTGGACACCTGTATGCCGTAACAATGTTTTTCACCTACTGTACCGTTGATTGTAATGTAAATGTTTTCATATATACATCTTAATGACCAAGACAGAGGGTAGCCTAGTGGTTAGAGTGTAGAGGTGGCAGGGTAGCCTAGTGGTTAGAGTGTAGAGGTGGCAGGGTAGCCTAGTGGTTAGAGCGTTGGACTAGTAACCAGAAGGTTGCAAGTTCAAATCCCCGAGCTGACAAGGTACAGATTTGTCGTTCTGTCCCTGAACAAGGCACTTAACCCACTAGACTGTCATTGAAAATAAGAATTTGTTCTTAACTGACTTGCCTGGTTAAATAAAGGTAAAATAAATAAAAATGTACAATAAAAGATAAATAACAATATATTACATCTTGGTAACATGTTTTTTCTCTCACCCCGAACACTTGCAGTGCCTGCAGAAAGTATTCACACCCCTTGACTTTTTCCACATTGTGTTGTACTACACCCTGAATATAAAATTGAATATATTTAGATTTTTTTGGGGAGGGGGGGTCACTGTCCTACACAAAATACCCCATAATATCAAAGTGGAATTATGCTTTTAGAATTTTGGGGAAATGAATATGAAATGAAAATATCTTGAGTCAATAAGTATTGAAACCCTTTATCATCGTAAGCCTAAATACGTTCAGGAGTAAAAAGGTGCACAAAACGTCAACGCCACAAAGGGCGAGCGATCGGCACGAAGTTATCTAGAGTCACCAAAGCGGCCGGGGCAACCGAGATTGGCCCGCATGGGTTTTGGGTCTGATAAATGCACGCATCCCTGGAGGTCCGCGCTCGTTGGCATGTATTAGCTCACATAATAAGTTGCATGGATTGACCAACCACCCCCTCACCCCAGACCTCTTACCGAAGCACTGAGGCTGACACCGCCTGATATAGAGGTCTTGGGCGGCAGGAAACCTGGTCACAGCGATGTACTGGGCCATACGCACTACCCTCTGTAATGCATTGCGGTCAGAGGCCCAGCCCTTGCCATACCAGGCAGTGATGTACTGGGCCATACGCACTACCCTCTGTAATGCCTACCACTGATGTGTCATCATCAAACTTGATGATGGTGTTGGAGTCGTGCCTGGCCATGCAGTCATGAGTGAACAGGGAGTACAGGAGGGGACTGAGCACACACCTCTGAGGGGCCCCCGTGTTGAGGATCAGCGTGGCGGATGTGTTGTTCCCTAACCTTACCACCTGGGGGCGGTCCATCAGGAAGTGCAGGATCCAGTTGCAGAGGGAAGTGTTTAACCCCAGGGTCCTGGCTCTAATCACTTCGGGCCGTGCACACCTCCAACTCAATCATCAAGTTTGCAGACGATACAACAGTAGCAGGCTTGATTACCAACAACGACGAGACAGCCTACAGGCAGGAGGTGAGGGCACTCTGAGTGTGGTTTCAGCCAAAGAACCTCTCACTCAAAGTCAACAAAACAAAGGAAATGATTGTGGACTTCAGGAAACAGCAGAGGGAGCGCCCCCCCTATCCACATCGATGGAGCAGTGGAGAAGGTGTAAAGTTTTAAGTTCCTTGGCGTACCCATAACAGACCAACTGAAATTGTCCACCCACACAGTGTGGTGAAGAAGGCTCAACTGCGCCTCTTCAACCTCATGAGGCTGACGATATGTGCCATGTCACCTAAAACTCTTGCAAACTTTTACAGATGCACAATTGAGAGCATCCTGTCGGGCTGCATCATCGCCTGGTACGGAAATTGCACCGCACACAACCGCAGGGCTTTCCAAAGGGTGGTGCGGTTTGCACAACACATCAACGGGGGCAAACTACTGCCCTCAAGGACACCTACAGCACCCGATGTCACAGAAAGGCCAAAAAGATCATCAAGGATATCAACCACCCGAGCCACAGCCTATTCACCTAGCTACCCTCCAGAAGGCAAGGTCAGTACAGGTGCATCGAGAGACTGAAAAACAGCTTCTATCTCAAGACTGGCAAAGAGCCATTGCTAAAAACAAAAAGGCTGCTGCCAACATACAGACTTGAAATCATTGGCCACTTTAAAAAATGGATCACTAGTCACTAGTCACTTTACTAATGCAACTTTAATAATGTTTACATATCTTGCATTACTCATCTCATATCTATAAACTGTATTTTATACCATCTATTGCATCTTGCCTATGCCGGTGTGTCATTGCTCAAACATATATTTATTTATATGTATATATTCTTATTCTATCCCTTTACTTAGATGTGTGTGTATTAGGTAGTTGTTGTGGAACTGTTAGATTACATGTTAGATATTACTGCACTATCGGAACTAGAATCACTGCACTGTCAGAACTAGAAGCTCAAGCATTTCGCTACACTTGCAATAACATCTACTAACCATGTGTATGTGACCAATACATTTGATTTGATTTGGAAAATTGTAAATCACTAATCAAAACAACAACCCGGAGAGTTATCTATCTATGTCTGGGGAAACCACTTCTCTTTTTGGCCTTATAACAATGAAAACAGCAAAATCATATACATGATCAAATACAAATCTTAGAATCAACTATTAAAGACTACCAGAACCCACTGGATTCTCCAATTACATTGAATGAACTGCAGGACAAAATACAAACCCTCCAACCCAAAAAGTCCTGTCTGGTTGACGGTATCTTAAATTAAATGATAAAAATATACAGAGCACAAATTCAAATTGGCTATACTTAAACTCTGTAACATCATCCTCAGCTCTGGCATCTTCCCCAGTATTTGCAACCAAGGACTGATCACCCCAATCCACAAAAGTGGACACAAATTTCCCCCCAATAACTATTGCTGGGAAAATCCTTCTCGTGCTTGACATGCTTCTCCAATGTCCTTTCAGTATATGCATCCTCCTTGAAGTGTGACTGCATTTCCTGAAAAGAACACTCACAGTGTCTGCACTTACTGTAGGCAAGGCCCACACCCTCTTTGAACCCTGGAGTTCATGTTGTGCCAGAGTGTCTCCGCAGAGAGAGAGACCATGGCACCATATATTGTCTTCTCTCCGTTAATAGTTAGCATTTTAACCCCACTGTACAATGCATCCTGGTCTTCCTTGATTCTATTCAATATTACATCTACACCAGATTGACGGAGGTCTGCTGATCTAGCCATGGCAAGTAGCCTGATAGCAGCCAGTTTAGACCTGTATTTCGGATTTATATTTCCTAGGGTGTAGTACACCATTAACAACTTTTTCTTTTGATGCAAAGGATCCTAGTGGACGACAGATCTCTATTTCATCCGTGTACAGAACAATCTGCAATGCCTTTGGTTTCTCTGAAAATAAGGGATGCGATTTTAGAAGAGCAACATCAACAATGTCATGAAAAAAACATTCCTGCGCATCTGGGGTCCCTTTTCAACCAGACAAAATCATTGGGTGTGATAAGAACTGTTCTAGACTTTTGACTAATGGTACGTAATGAAATAATTTGTCTTTGATGAAAATGACATTTGATCCTCCACAGTTCATCCTGCATATGGTTCATCCTGCATATGGTTCATCCTGCATATGGTTCATCCTGCATATGGTTCCAGCAATGTGAATTTCCTCTGCGTCCAAACAGCTAAACTGCATCTTAATTACACTGTCCTGTCTAAATATTGTTGCAACGCCAGAAAAAGGGTCAATGAAATTGTCAAAGATATTCATTGCATCTTCTTCAAGATGACCTGATGTGCTTCCTGAATGCTGTCTCCATCTGCTTCCTGAGGTTGTTCAACTGTGATGAATGATATTGCTGTACCCCAGCAACAATGTCATTCACGCCTTTCTGGAAATGACAGAGAGAGCGAGAGAGCGAGAGAAAGGTGGGGATGTCATCAATCATGGAGGTTGGAACACACCACCATGTATACCTATGATATTCAGATTTTACTTATAACATATTCATTAACATAAGGACATAAGGGATCAACAATAGTAAGGTGGACAACCTAGCAATGAGAATGAACTCAACTGTCACTAAAGCACCACAAAATGCTCTGCATATTGAAATTAACCAAATGCTGTGCTCTGTTCAGAAAAAGCATCTTACCTGTGTGAGACAATACTTGGCTCTGGCATTTATCACAAAAGCAGTGGCATGTGTTGTCATATCCTAAAGAAAAGTTGACATTGAATGTACAGTCGTGGCCAAAATATTTGAGAACGACACAAATATACATTTTCACAAAGTCTGCTGTCTCAATATGTATGATGCCGATTTGCATATACTCCAGAATGTTATGAAGAGTGATCAGATTAATTGCAAAGTCCCTCTTTGCCATGCAAATTAACTGAATCCCCCAAAAACATTTCCACTGTATTTCAGCCCTGCCACAAAAGGACCAGCTGACACCATGTCAGTGATTCTCTCGTTAACACAGGTGTGAGTGTTGACGAAGACAAGGCTGGAGATCACTCTGTCATGCTGATTGAGTTTGAATAACATACCTGAAGCTTCAAAAGGAGGGTGGTGCTTGAAATCATTGTTCTTCCTCTGTCAATCATGGTTACCTGCAAGGAATACGTACCATCATCATTGCTTTGCACAAAAAGGGCTTCACAGGAAAGGATATTGCTGCCAGTAAGATTGCACCTAAATCAACCATTTATCGGATCATCAAGAACTTCAAGGAGAGCGGTTCAATTGTTGTGAAGAAGGCTTCAGGGCACCCAAGAAAGTCCAGCATGCGCCAGGACCATCTTCTAAAGTTGATTCAGCTGTGGGATCGTGGCACCACCAGTACAGAACTTGCTCAGTAATGGCAGCAGGCAGGTGTGAGTGCATCTGCATGCACAGTGAGGTGAAGACTTTTGGAGGATGGCTTGGTGTCAAGAATCACAGCAAAGCCACTTCTCTCCAGGAAAAACATCGGGGACAGACTGATATTCTGCGAATTGGACTGCTGAGGACTGGGGTAAAGTCATTTTCTCTGATGAATCCCCTTTCCGATTGTTTGGGGCATCCGGAAAAAAGCTTGTCTGGAGAAGACAAGGTGAGCGCTACCATCAGTCCTGTGTCATGGAAACAGTAAAGCATCCTGAGACCATTCATGTGTGGGGTTGCTTCTCAGCCAAGCGAGTGGGCTCACACAATTTTGCCTAAAAACACAGCCATGAATAAAGAATGGTACCAACACATCCTCCGATAGCAACTTCTCCCAACCATCCAGGAATAGTTTGGTAACGAACAATAACTTTTCCATCATGATGGAGCACCTTTCCATAAGGCAAAAGTGATAACTAAGTGGCTCGGGGAACAAAACATCGATATTTTTGGTCCATGGCCAGGAAACTCCCCAGACCTAAATCCCATTGAGAACTTGTGGTCAATCCTCAAGAGGCAGATGGACAAACAAAAACCCACAAATTCTGACAAACTCCAATCATTGATTATGCAAAAATGGGCTGCCATCAGTCAGGATGTGGTCCCGAGTTAATTGACAGCATGCCAGGGCATATTTCAGAGGTCTTGAAAAAGAAGGGTCAACACTGCAAATATTGACTCTTTGCATCAACTTCATGTAATTGTCAATAAAGCCTTTGACACTTATGAAATGCTTGTAATTATACTTCAGTATTCCATAGTAATATCTGACACAAGACACTGAAGCAGCAAACTTTGTGGAAATTAATATTTGTGTCATTCTCAAAACCTTTGGCCACGACTGTAGTATCCTGACATGTGCTGGCTGGACATTACAATTCATGACAAGTATAATGTTTGTGACAGGAGAAGTGGTTGCGAAGACTGACTATGAATGCGATTTGTAAATCCAACCGAGTCATTTACTTGTTGAGCTATGACAGCTCCATGTTGGTCAATGCCCCTTTGCCCTTCATCTGAGTCAGATGTATGGAGTTGCTGATCAGTGATGCTGGAGTTAGCTAGAAGCTGATCAGTGATGCTGGAGTTAGCTAGAAGCTGATCAGTGATGCTGGAGTTAGCTAGAAGCTGATCAGTGATGCTGGAGTTAGCTAGAAGCTGATCGGGTTGAATCTTGTCCTGTGTACAACAGATCAAAGAAACAGATTATTATTCAAATGGTATTTAGTTTCACCAATAGAGCTATTTATGTGTTCTGTTCCTATTTATCATTGATTGTTTTCACATTATCCTTAAGCCATGAGAGTCATTATAGCTAAAATGATTGAATAGCCTATGGACTGTATGACTTTGGTCCGTGTATCTGTTATGCGCGTGAGTGAGGACCCAAAAGCGGTTTAACAGATACAGAGTCTTTTAATGTCAAATCACAGGGAAGACATAGATCCTCTTCAGATGTATAAAAATGGCAAAATAGACAACCCGCAGAGAGGGCGACAAAAGAATAATAAAGTCCCTCTGAATATTACAGAAGAATCCCCTTCTTGCAGCAGAGGAGAATAGCTGGGTTAGAGTCCCTTTCTAGCAGCCGAGGATAATAGCTGGGTGAGCGGCGACAGACTGCTGGTCTCTCTGGGTAGGCGCGGGTCGTAGAGGACAGAGGTACCTGATCACATGTAGCATCAGAAGAACAGGTAGATTCCGACAGGACAGGACAAGGGTGAAGCAAACAAGACGATAGTTTGGTTCTGGCATGAGAAACTCAAACGAGAATCTGACAAAGACAGAAACAGGAACAGAGAGAGAAATAGAGACCTAATCAGAGGGAAAAAGTGAACAGGTGGGAAAAGGGTGAACGAGGTAGTTAGAGAAGATGAGGGACAGCTGGGGGAAGGAAAGGAAGAGAAGGTAACCTAATACGACCAGCAGAGGGAGACTGAGTGAAGAGAAAGAACAGGAACAAGACATAATATGACAATACATGACAGTACCCCCCCACTCACCGAGCGCCTCCTGGCGCACTCGAGGAGGAAACCTGGCGGCAACGGAGGAAATCATCGATCAGCAAACGGTCCAGCACGTCCCGAGAGGGAACCCAACTCCTTTCCTCAGGACCGTACCCCTCCCAATCCACTAAGTACTGATGACCACGGCCCCGAGAACGCATGTCCAAAGTCTTACGGACCCTGTAGATAGGTGCGTCCTGACAAGGATGGGGGGGGGGACAAGCGGGGGCGCGAAGAACGGGCTTAACACAGGAGACATGGAAGACCGGGTGGACACGACGAAGATATCGTGGGAGAAGAAGTCGCACTGCGACAGGATTAATGATCTGAGAAATACGGAACGGACCAATGAAACGCGGGGTCAACTTGCGAGAAGCTGTCTTAAGGGGAAGGTTTTGAGTGGAGAGCCAAACTCTCTGACCGCGACAATATCTAGGACTCTTAGTTCTACGCTTATTAGCGGCTCTCATAGTCTGCGCCCTATAACGGCAAAGTGCAGACCTGACCCTCTTCCAGGTGCGCTCACAACGTTGGACAAAAGCCTGAGCGGAGTGGACGCTGGACTCGGCGAGCTGAGATGAGAACAGCGGAGGCTGGTACCCGAGGCTACTCTGAAAAGGAGATAGCCCGGTCGCAGATGAAGGAAGCGAGTTGTGGGCGTATTCTGCCCAGGGGAGCTGTTCTGCCCAAGACGCAGGGTTACGAAAAGAAAGACTGCGTAAGATGCGACCAATAGTCTGATTGGCCCGTTCTGCTTGACCGTTAGACTGGGGGTGAAAACCGGAAGAGAGACTGATGGAAGCCCCAATCAAACGGCAAAACTCCCTCCAAAATTGAGACGTGAATTGCGGACCCCTGTCCGAAACGACGTCTGACGGAAGGCCATGAATTCTGAAAACATTCTCGATGATGATTTGTGCCGTTTCTTTAGCAGAAGGAAGCTTAGCAAGGGGAATAAAATGAGCCGCCTTAGAGAACCTATCGACAACCGTAAGAATAACAGTCTTCCCCGCTGATGAAGGCAGTCCGGTGATAAAATCTAAGGCGATGTGAGACCACGGTCGAGAGGGAATGGGAAACGGTCTGAGACGGCCGGCAGGAGGGCAGTTACCGGACTTAGTCTGCGCGCAGACCGAACAAGCAGCCACGAAACGACGCGTGTCACGATCCCGAGTGGGCCACCAAAAACGCTGGCGAATGGAAGCAAGCGTACGCCGGGGTGGCCGGCTAACTTGGCAGAGTGAGCCCACTGAAGAACGGCCAGACGAGTAGGAATGGGAACGAAAAGAAGGTTCCTAGGACAAGCGCGCGGTGACGGAGTGTGAGTGAGTGCTTGCTTTACCTGCCTCTCAATTCCCCAGACGGTCAACCCGACAACACGCCCCTCAGGGAGAATCCCCTCGGGGTCGGTGGAGACTACAGACGAACTGAAGAGACGAGATAAAGCATCAGGCTTGGTGTTCTTAGAGCCCGGACGATAAGAAATAACGAACTCGAAACGAGCGAAAAACAGCGCCCAACGAGCCTGACGCGCATTAAGTCGTTTGGCAGAACGGATGTACTCAAGGTTCCTATGGTCAGTCCAAACGACAAAAGGAACGGTCGCCCCCTCCAACCACTGTCGCCATTCGCCTAGGGCTAATCGGATGGCGAGCAGTTCGCGGTTTCCCACATCATAGTTACGTTCCGACGGTGAAAGGCGATGAGAAAAATACGCGCAAGGATGGACCTTGTCGTCAGAGAGGAAGCGCTGAGAGAGAATGGCTCCCACGCCCACCTCTGACGCGTCAACCTCGACAACGAACTGTCTAGAGACGTCAGGTGTAACAAGGATAGGTGCGGATGTAAAACGATTCTTGAGAGGATCAAAAGCTCCCTGGGCGGAAACGGACCACTTAAAGCACATCTTGACAGAAGTAAGGGCTGTGAGAGGAGCTGCCACCTGACCGAAATTACGGATGAAACGTCGATAGAAATTCGCAAAGCCGAGAAAGCGCTGCAGCTCGACACGTGACTTAGGAACGGGCCAATCAATGACAGCTTGAACCTTAGCGGGATCCATCTTAATGCCTTCAGCGGAAATAACGGAACCAAGAAATGTGACGGAGGAGGCATGAAAAGTGCACTTCTCAGCCTTCACATAAAGACAATTCTCTAAAAGGCGCTGGACACGTCGAACGTGCTGAACATGAATCTGGAGTGACGGTGAAAAAATAAGGATATCGTCAAGGTAAACGAAAACAAAGATGTTCAGCATGTCTCTCAGGACGTCATTGACTAATGCCTGAAAGACAGCTGGAGCGTTAGCGAGGCCGAAAGGAAGAACCCGGTATTCAAAGTGCCCTAACGGAGTGTTAAACGCCGTTTTCCACTTGTCCCCCTCCCTGATGCGCACGAGATGGTAAGCGTTACGAAGGTCCAACTTAGTGAAAAACCTGGCTCCCTGCAGGATCTCGAAGGCTGAAGACATAAGAGGGAGCGGATAACGATTCTTAACTGTTATGTCATTCAGCCCTCGATAATCTACGCAGGGACGCAGGGTCCCGTCCTTTTTCTTAACAAAAAAAAGCCCCGCTCCGGCGGGAGAGGAGGAGGGGACTATGGTACCGGCGTCGAGAGCTACAGACAAATAATCTTCGAGAGCCTTACGTTCGGGAGCCGACAGAGAGTATAGTCTACCCCGGGGGGGAGTGGTTCCCGGAAGGAAATCAATACTACAATCATACGACCGGTGCGGAGGAAGAGAGGTGGCCCTGGACCGACTGAACACCGTGCGCAGATCGTGATATTCCTCCGGCACCCGCGTCAAATCACCAGGATCCTCCTGTGAAGAAGAGACAGAGGAAACAGGAGGGATAGCAGACATTAAACATTTCACATGACAAGAGATGTTCCAGGAGAGGATAGAATTACTAGACCAATTAATAGAAGGATTATGACAAACTAGCCAGGGATGGCCCAAAACAACAGGTGTAAAAGGTGAACGAAAAATTAGAAAAGAAATGGTTTCGCTATGATTACCAGAGACAGTGAGGGTTAAAGGTAGCGTTTCATGCTGAATCCTGGGGAGAGAACTACCATCCAAAGCGAACAAGGCCGCGGGCTCCCTTAACTGTCTGAGAGGAATGTCATGTTCCCGAGCCCAGGTCTCGTCCATAAAACAGCCCTCCGCCCCAGAGTCTATCAAGGCACTGCAGGAAGCAGACGAACCGGTCCAGCGTAGATGGACCGACAAGGTAGTGCAGGATCTTGAAGGAGAGACCAGAGTAGTAGCGCTCACCAGTAGCCCTCCGCTTACTGATGAGCTCTGGCTTTTACTGGACATGAAGTGACAAAATGACCAGCGGAACCGCAATAGAGACAGAGGCGGTTGGTGATTCTCCGTTCCCTCTCCTTAGCCGAGATGCGGATACCCCCCAGCTGCAGCTCCCCCAGCTGCATACGCTCAGCACCCGAGCCGGCGGAGGAAGATGGTAGTGATGCGGAGAGGGGGGCAACGGAGAACGCAAGCTCCTTTCCACGAGCTCGGCGACAAAGATCTACCCGTCGCTCTATGCAAATAGCGAGTTCAATCAAGGAATCCACACTGGAAGGAACCTCCCGGGAGAGAATCTCATCCTTTACCTCTGCGCGGAGACCCTCCAGAAAACGAGCGAGCAAAGCCGGCTCGTTCCAATCACTGGAGGCGGCAAGAGTGCGAAACTCAATAGAGTAATCTGTTATGGACCGATTACCTTGACATAGGGAAGACAGGACCCTGGAAGCTTCCTCCCCAAAAACAGAACGATCAAAAACCCGTATCATCTCCTCCTTAAAGTCCTGATACTGGTTAGTACACTCAGCCCTCGCCTCCCAGATTGCCGTGCCCCACTCACGAGCCCGTCCATTAAGGAGAGATATGACGTAGGCGATACGAGCTGTGCTCCTGGAGTACGTGTTGGGCTGGAGAGAAAACACAATATCACACTGGGTGAGGAATGAGCGGCATTCAGTGGGCTCCCCAGAGTAACATGGCGGGTTATTGATTCTGGGCTCCGGAGATTCGGAAGCCCTGGAAGTAGCCTGTTTAGTGAGGTCGGAGACTTGGGCGGCCAGGGTCTCAACGGCATGTCGAGCAACAGACAATTCCTGCTCGTGTCTGCCTAGCATCGCTCCCTGGATCTCGACGGCCGAGTGGAGAGGATCCGAAGTCGCTGGGTCCATTCTTGGTCAGATTCTTCTGTTATGCACGTGAGTGAGGACCCAAAAGCGGTTTAACAGATACAGAGTCTTTTAATGTCAAATCACAGGGAAGAGATAGATCCTCTTCAGATGTATAAAAATGGCAAAATAGACAACCCGCAGAGAGGGCGACAAAAGAATAATAAAGTCCCTCTGAATATTACAGAAGAATCCCCTTCTTGCAGCAGAGGAGAATAGCTGGGTTAGAGTCCCCTTTAGCAGCCGAGGATAATAGCTGGGTGAGCGGCGACAGACTGCTGGTCTCTCTGGGTAGGCGCGGGTCGTAGAGGACAGAGGTACCTGATCACATGTAGCATCAGAAGAACAGGTAGATTCCGTCAGGACGGGACAAGGGTGAAGCAAACAAGACGATAGTTTGGTTCTGGCATGAGAAACTCAAACGAGAATCTGACAAAGACAGAAACAGGAACAGAGAGAGAAATAGAGACCTAATCAGAGTGAAAAAGGGAACAGGTGGGAAAAGGGTGAACGAGGTAGTTAGAGAAGATGAGGGACAGCTGGGGGAAGGAAAGGAAGAGAAGGTAACCTAATACGACCAGCAGAGGGAGACTGAGTGAAGAGAAAGAACAGGAACAAGACATAATATGACAATACATGACAGTATCGTAGTAGGTGTTGAAGGTGCCTTCTCTTTACATGATGATAGAAGGAATTGTACACTCTATATTCCTCAGTGAATCGGTCAATACCACAGAGCAAGCAGAAGTCGGGGCTGCGACTGTGCAATATATTGATATGGCTCAATAACAGTTTCAATGAAAAAGTCATAAAAACTCAGCAGATAACGCATCACCAAAGCATGTTGAACGTTACTGAAAGCAAAGGCAAGTAAAATGTTCCCACTGCTTTTGATGAAAAGGGCGGAAAGAACTGAAAATGATGTTTACACGTATTTATAATACGACCAAGTCATTTGATTGGATTAGAGTATAACAGCACTGGGACTTTTAACTATACATGTGTCACTCGGTTCGAAGAACCGTTAATTACATTAACGTTCATTATCTATCTTAGATTGCAACAAACTTCGCACCGCAAAGATGAACATATTTCCACAAATGACATTTGAGTTAAATGATGAATGGTGGTCAGGAGAGGACGGTAACGTGCAGACCTACACAAAGTAGCAAGCTAGTCTGTAGGAAAATGTATATGTGGTGCTTGGTAACAGTCCAGTCCCAGTCAGTGATGCCAACTTAGAAATTTTGTTGCTAGATTTAGCAACTTTTCAGAGTACCCTGGCAACTTTATTTTCAAATAGCACTTAGCAACAAATTGAGCTACTTTTAAAAATGTATTTGGAACTTTTAGCAACTTTTGAAAAGTGACTCAAATGCTCAAATGCATTTTCCCTCCAAATGACACAAAAAACGATTTTTCTCTGTCACACACTCAGTCACAACACACGTGCCTGGCTGCGAAAGTGCATTGTGAGTGACGTCAGCAGCAGGCGCTCAGCTCGTGCACAGGCAGCAGCAATTTCAGCAAATTGCAAATCATTGTTGGCTGACTGCAGCAGCAGTAGTATGCATTCGACGAGACAAACCAAATGAATATAGTTGGTCACAAATGTTTGATCTTGAACAGAACTTACAACATCAATCAACATGTCTCAATCAAAATTGAGAGTGGGAGTCTGTACCTAATTTAAAGTGTGGCTGAAGCCAGAAATTGGGGAAGATTGTTGGGCATACTGTGCATACTGCAAATCAGACATACTTTCAAAAATGTATGACATCAAAAAACATTGTTTTTACAGCAAAGCCTATAAATACATCAAAAGCGTACAACCCCACAACGTAGTCTACACAGTTGGTTAAGAAAGTGGAGAACTGCAGAAGCTACAATGCCATTGGCCACTGCAGAGCATTGTTCCCTGCTAGCATGCCACCATTTAGGTATGGCTTGCAAAGCTGCCTTTTCAGATTCTGTGGCAGCAACAAACTTCCAAATGCACCGCACCAGGTGCACAGGAATGATTAGGGGAGTACTGGCTCCTTATTTTCTCCAAAGACTAACATCAGATGTGGGGGATGAGAACTTCAGTCTCCTTTTGGATGAGTCCACTGATGTCAGTGTCTCAAAATACCTGGCTGTGGTGATTCGATATTTCAGTGCTAAAAAAAGAACCGGTGTCCACATTTCTTGGGCTGGTTGAATTGGAGGGGGGTGCCAGATCAATAGCTAAGGCGGTAGTTGAGTTTCTTGAGAAGTGTAAACCTTAAAAAAGAGCATCTTCAGGGTATTGGCACTGACAATGTGTCTGTGATGACTGAGGTGCACAACAGCGTGCACAAGATTTTAAAGGAAGAATGTGCATTGCCCAATTTGGTATTCATCCTCTGTGTGTGCCATTCTTTACAATTGGCTGTCAGTGCAGCATCCAAAGAAACCATCCCTATGAGTGTTGAGTACTTAATCAGGGAAACCTACAACTGGTTTTCGATTTCCCCAAAACGGTACGAGGAGTACAAAGCAGTGTATGCCACCATTAATTGTGGCCAGAAACCCCTGCAGATCACCAAAGTGTGTGCCACACATTGGCTATGGATTGAGCCTGCAGTAACTCATATATTGAGCCTGCGGTAACTCATATATTGAGCCTGCGGTAACTGATATATTGAGCCTGCGGTACCTCATATATTGAGCCTGCGGTACCTCGTATATTGTGCCAGTGGGAAGAACTGAAACTCCACTTTGAGTTGACCAAGGCCAGTGAGCATTGATACATGGTGGATGTGCTCCACGCCACGTACATGGACAAGACCAACTATGTCTACCTGACATTCTTGAAATCAACCCTGTCCGATGTACAAGTTGCAGTGAAGTCATTTGAGGGAGAGCAAACATATCCTGTCAAGCTTTTGGACAATCTGGTACATCTCTTAACATCAATTTGCAGCAGAGTAGTCAACCCTATGGCACAAATGGATGTCCTGAAGGATGCCATTGATGGACATCTCAGTCCATCACCGTACCTTCGGTACCTTTTCGAGAGCACGGTGTACCAACTCAGTCTTGTGCCAGAGGACAAAAAGGTCATTCAGAGACGGTGCATCAACTACATTGTTGCTTTAAGCAAGGAGCCGCAAGCAAGGCTCCCAGACAACCTAGAAGCCTTGTGACACATGGCCTTATTCAGTGTTAAGGAAACACTGAAGCACAATAAAGGCACCACTGAAATTATTAAAGTTGTGGAGCTACTTGGATACCAGCCCCAAACAATTGAAAAAAAATGGTTTCCAAGTGGAGAAACATCGATCTGTTTAGGTGGGACTCAACTGAAAGTAGTGGTCTTTTTCATTTATAATTACCATTGAATAAATGTATGTCTTATACAGGGTGAAGAATCAGACCTGTGTAAACCAGGCACCTCCTCTGGGACCTGTGATTTCGCGAGAATTTGGTCTGGTAGTAACCAGGCTAATGCTTCCTATGCCTCCAACTAAATAGACAGACAGAGTCATACACTGTGTGTCTGTCTGTCTGTCTGTCTGTCTGTCTGTCTGTCTGTCTGTCTGTCTGTCTGTCTGTCTGTCTGTCTGTCTGTCTGTCTGTCTGTCTGTCTGTCTGTCTGTCTGTCTGTCTGTCTGTCTGTCTGTCTGTGTCTGTCTGTCTGTCTGTCTGTGTCTGTCTGTCTGTCTGTCTGTCTGTCTGTCTGTCTGTCTGTCTGTCTGTCTGTCTGTCTGTCTGTCTGTCTGTCTGTGTGTCTGTGTGTCTGTCTGTGTGTGTGTCTGTGTGTCTGTGTGTCTGTGTGTCTGTGTCTGTCTGTGTGTCTGTGTGTCTGTGTGTCTGTGTGTGTGTCTGTGTGTCTGTCTGTCTGTGTGTCTGTGTGTGTCAGGTTATGGATGAACTCCCACTTCATACCTGAACTGAAGACCCGCTGGGGGACCTTTTACAACACGTTTTATGGAGTGTTCAAAAAGGTCATGAAGCCACCGCTGCTGGACAAAGGTAATTACTGGCTCTGTTGACAATGGAGAATCCCATGAATGTATGAATGCCTCTCGGACACCATCCACGTCTGGGATATGATGGTGCCTCTTGGACACCATCCACGACCAGGATATGATGGTGCCTCTCGGACACCATCCACGACCAGGATATGATGGTGCCTCTCGGACACCATCCACGACCAGGATATGATGGTGCCTCTCGGACACCATCCACGAACAGGACATGATGGTGCCTCTCGGACACCATCCACGACCAGGATATGATGGTGCCTCTCGGACACCATCCACGACCAGGATATGATGGTGCCTCTCGGACACCTTCCACGACCAGGATATGATGGTGCCTCTTGGACACCAACCACGACGAGGATATGATGGTGCCTCTCGGACACCAATCACGACCAGGATATGACTTCTTCAAATAAAAAGGCTATGGCCGAGTGGAAAAAGTTCATTACTGACTAGGTTTGCACGATTACATTTTTTAAATTTCCGGTCCCGATAACAGAGCTGGGTGTAAACGGATTCGATGACCTTTAATAAATAGGCGTTTGTTGTTTATTATAAGAAGGTTTAAAGAAAAAACTGCTACGTTTGTTATCTTGCCATAGGTCTTACATTTTCATTTTCACCTTGACCACCAAGAAATTAGATTAATTCTTTCCTTAAGCAAGCCAATCTCATCTCTAGTAGTAATATACGTTTATTTTTATATTTTTTTTCACCTTTATTTAACCAGGTAGGCTAGTTGAGAACAAGTTCTCATTTACAACTGCGACCTGGCCAAGATAAAGCATAGCAGTGTGAACAGACAACACAGAGTTACACATGGAGTAAACAATTAACAAGTCAATAACACTAGAAAAAAAGAGTCTATATACATTGTGTGCAAAAAGCATGAGGAGGTAGGCGAATAATTACAATTTTGCAGATTAACACTGAAGTGATAAATGATCAGAGGGCCATGTACAGGTAGAGATATTGGTGTGCAAAAAGAGCAGAAAAGTAAATAAATAAAAACAGTATGGGGATGAGGTAGGTTAAATTGGGTGGGCTATTTACCGATAGAGTATGTACAGCGATCGGTTAGCTGCTCAGATAGCAGATGTTTGAAGTTTGAAGCGATTGAAGCGATTTTTGCAATTCGTTCCAGTCACGGGCAGCAGAGAACTGAAACGAAAGGCGGCCAAATGAGGTGTTGGCTTTAGGGATGATCAGTGAGATAGACCTGCTGGAGCGCGTGCTACGGGTGGGTGTTGCCATCGTGACCAGTGAACTGAGATAAGGCGGAGCTTTACCTAGCCTGGACTTGTAGATGACCTGGAGCCAGTGGGTCTGGCGACGAATATGTAGCGAGGGCCAGCCGACTAGAGCATACAGGTCGCAGTGGTGGGTGGTATAAGGTGCTTTAGTGACAAAACGGATGGCACTGTGATAAACTGCATCCAGTTTTCTGAGTAGAGTGTTGGAAGCTATTTTGTAGATGACATCGCCGAAGTCGAGGATCGGTAGGATAGTCAGTTTTATTAGGGCAAGTTTGGCGGCGTGAGTGAAGGAGGCTTTGTTGCGGAATAGAAAGCCGACTCTAGATTTGGTTTTCGATTGGAGATGTTTGATATGAGTCTGGAAGGAGAGTTTACAGTCTAGCCAGACACCTAGGTACTTATACATTTACATTTACATTTAAGTCATTTAGCAGACGCTCTTATCCAGAGCCATCCACTTTACAATAGTGCATCTAAAACTTAAGGGGGGGGGGGGGTGAGAGGGATTGCTTATCCTATCCTAGGTATTCCTTAAAGAGGTGGGGTTTCAGGCGTCTCCGGAAGGTGGTGATTGACTCCGCTGTCCTGGCGTCGTGAGGGAGTTTGTTCCACCATTGGGGGGCCAGGGCAGCGAACAGTTTTGACTGGGCTGAGCGGGAGCTGTACTTCCTCAGTGGTAGGGAGGCGAGCAGGCCACATATTCAAGGTCGGAGCCATCCAGTGTGGTGATGCTAGTCGGGCGTGCGGGTGCAGGCAGTGAACGGTTGAAAAGCATGCATTTGGTTTTACTAGCGTTTAAGAGCAGTTGGAGGCCACGGAAGGAGTGTTGTATGGCATTGAAGCTCGGTTGGAGGTTAGATAGCACAGTGTCCAAGGACGGGCCGGAAGAATACAGAATGGTGTCGTCTGGACAGCATGCCCTCCGATTTGACACACTGAACTCTATCAGAGAAGTAGTTGGTGAACCAGGCAAGGCAGTCATCAGAAGAACCTAGCACAATATGCTATTTTTCTGTTCTGTTGGTAAATAATTGTACTTATTTTAAGTAATATTTCCCTCATTTTATTGCTTTTTTTACTTTTTTTGAGAGCTGAGAGAGAGAGAGAGAGAGAGAGAGAGAGAGAGAGAGAGAGAGAGAGAGAGAGAGAGAGAGAGAGAGAGAGAGAGAGAGAGAGAGAGAGAGAGAGAGAGAGAGAGAGAGAGAGAGAGAGAGAGAGAGAGAGAGAGAGAGAGAGAGAGAGAGAGAGAGATGGACAGAGAGAGATATGGACAGAAAGAGAGAGAGAGAGAGAGAGAGAGAGAGAGAGAGAGAGAGAGAGAGAGAGAGAGAGAGAGAGAGAGAGAGAGAGAAAGTGGATGGAGAAAGAAAGGATAGAAAGAGAGAGGGATATGGATAGAGAGAGAGAGAAAGAGGGAGTGAGAGAGATGAAGAGTGGATAGAGAGAGGGATAGATAGGGAGAGAGACAGAGTTTGGATGGAGAGAGGGCCTCCACATGTAAGTCGTGACTAGTGGATGAGGCATCAGTAGGAGGATCTGACTAGCACTCAGCAGCTTACATAACACACTAGATAGATCTTTGGTGATTATAGGTGTACAGGTCAACTCTCTCTAACACCTCTGCAAACCTGTGTGTGTGTGTGTGTGTGTGTGTGTGTGTGTGTGTGTGTGTGTGTGTGTGTGTGTGTGTGTGTGTGTGTGTGTGTGTGTGTGTGTGTGTGTGTGTGTGTGTGTGTGTGTGTGTGTGTGTGTGTGTGTGTGTGTGTGTGTGTGTGTGTGTGTGTGTGTGTGTGTGTGTGTGTGTGTGTGTTTGTGAGTTCTTGTGTGTGTGTGCATGTGTGTGCGTGCGTTTGTGTGTGGTTGAGTGTGTTCATTCAATAGAGAAAGAAAGACAGAGAGTTGTGTGTATTTTGACAGTGTGTGTGGGTGTGCGAAGCCCCGAAAAACATTATATTTTACACAGAATGCTGCAGCAGAAACAAAATCCTTCATCCTCAGTGTCGCGTTTTGCTCGACAAGAAGACCCATAAGTGTGTGTGCTGAGCAATTTCAAACTCTACCAGCATCAGAATTAGACATTCATCCATGTTTCTGAAATGTCAAATTTCAAAGTTGTTCTAAACGTAACATTTCAAAGTGTTTAAGGTCAATCTTAGGCATTAACTCTGCATTTTAAAGGTTAGGGTTCAAATAAGCCATTCATTCCAAATGCTGAAGATGAAGTATTATCTCAGAAGGGTTAAGGTTTGGGATAGACTTAAAAGGAAAATATCAAAAACAACTTTCTATTGCAACCTTTGGAATCAGAGACAGATGCTTATTCCTATCCATCATCCCTGTCCACAACACCCTAGCAAAACCCAAACCTACTTGAAGGTAACAGCGCTCATTGTTGCCCCTAGTGGCCGGGTTCCACGTCATCTCCAAACATCCTCAGACATGGATGGATGCCGAATAATGACTTGTATCATGGGTGACCTGACGGTTCAAACCACCAAGCACACTACAAGCCCAGAATATTTACTTCACACCATTTCTTGTCTCTACTGAGAGCGTATAGTGATGGATAATTAAAAGACAATCAATGTTTATTATGATAAACTTTAGCTACGATGACAGGTTCGATGACTGCCAAAGGTTCAGGATAATTGAAGTTTGAGTGAGGATTATAAGAACACTGTGTGTGTGTGTGTGTGTGTGTGTGTGTGTGTGTGTGTGTGTGTGTGTGTGTGTGTGTGTGTGTGTGTGTGTGTGTGTGTGTGTGTGTGTGTGTGTGTGTGTGTGTGTGTGTGTGTGTGTGCGTGTGTGTGTGCGTGCGTGCGTGCGTGCGTGCGTGCGTGCGTGCGTGCGTGCGTGCGTGTGCGTGTGTGCGTGTGTGTGCACGTGCGTGTATGCATGTATGTGTCCAGATGGTAAAATGCGAGC
The DNA here is from genome assembly GCF_021184085.1 of Oncorhynchus gorbuscha. Lineage (NCBI taxonomy): Eukaryota > Metazoa > Chordata > Actinopteri > Salmoniformes > Salmonidae > Oncorhynchus > Oncorhynchus gorbuscha. Next base: position 87,398,075 of record NC_060181.1, on the reverse strand, counting down.
AGTACTCAGTTTTGGCCTTCTGTCAGTTCATCCCCCGTACGCCTCTTGATTTACCCATGATGCAGCCTGCCTGATCCTCAGTTAGCAGACACACACACACACACGCATACACACACACACGGACACATACAAACCTTCTGTCTGGAACACAGACAGCAAATCAAGCACCAAAATCATTTGAAGGCTGAATGCAGTCAGAACCTTGATTTCCGTGTGTTTTATATCTATTTCCACACTGTGGTTGGAATAATACTGTGAAATTGTGAAAATTATGATAATGCCCTTTTAGTGTAAGAGCTGTTTGAAAAGACCAGCTGAAATGTCTGCCTGTTTTGGTGGGATGGAGTTTTGGCCTTCCATGGTGACGTCACAATGCTGGAAATGAGTTAATTGACCAATAAGAAAGAGAATTCCAAACCTCTCTGCCGATAACCGTTCCTGCCCTTCCCACTCTGACCAGTCCTAGTAAAATTCTTGCTTGAGAAATTGCTCTGTGCTACGAAGCTATTGTTGTTTATTTTTCAACGTTATAATTGAAAACTATCACAGTAAGGTACTTAATTGATACCCAGAAATGATTGGATATTGAGATAAAAAGGGCTCCATTGAACCATTACAAAGTAGAATACCGTGTGATGGTTGGATTTGGTGTGGGGATGGTACATTTCTGTAGCTAATAGTTGATATCAATAGGCTGGTTTGTCCAGGACATCTCTGTAGACAACATCTATCATAAGTGTTAGCAGGGTTGGAGAGAAACAGATTACATGTCATGGATTACTCATTTGTTACCTTACCAGCAAAAACATTGTAATCAGATTTTTAGACACTTTTGAAAAACTAGATTATCACTTGGAGGATGACTTTTCAATTCAGAAAGGATGTGTGCAAAACAATCACACTTCTCTATTTTCTCAATGATGTTCAAATCAACATTGAAAAATCTAATCAAATTGTATTTGTTACATGCGTTGACAGTGAAATGCTTATTTACAAGCCCTTAACCAACAATGTCGTTTCAGAAAAATAGGTGTTAAGTAAAAAATAGATAAGTGAAAAAGAAAAATAACAAATTATTAAAGAGCAGCAGTAAAATAATAGTAGCGAGGCTATATACAAGGGGTACCAAAACAGAGTCAATGCGCAGGGGTACAGGTCTGCCGAGGTAATTGAGGTAATATGTACATGTAGGTAGGGGTAATGTGACTATTCATAAATAATAAACAAACAGTAGCAGCAGTGTAAAAGAGGGGGGGGGGTGAGAATGCAAATTGTGGGGGTAGCCATTTGATGAACTGTTCAGGAGTCTTATGGCTTGGGGATAGAAGCTGTGCAAGTTTAAGTTTGTTCAACCTGAAAGAGACTGACCACAAGTCCGAGACCACTATGATGACACAACAAATGGGATTGATAAATCGTGGGTAGAGAGCAGGAATGGGCTTTTGTTGGCTACAGTCCAAGCTGTGTCTTCCAATGGTGCGACTGTAGTCGGCATCCAAAGATTATCGAACTTGAATGAACGCTTGGAGGTAAGGATGACAGCAGTGGTGTAGTCTAAGGCGATACGGATATCACTTATTATTGATATCTACATAGTGCATTGATGTGAAGCAGACTGCTGCTCTCTCATTTAGATATTTGTGCCTCACAGGTTGTAGTTGTTGAGGATGGCTGTTTAAGCTGCCTATCAATCATTGTTTTTTAAACCAGTGAAGAATGCGCTCTTACAACAGCAGCATCCTATGGAATAAAATTGGTTATTTTATTGCTCAATCAAATTCACGCTGATTTCAACAACAAAAAAATTTAAACTCGCACACTTTTGAAATAATTAAAGTGGCAATATGTAGTTGCAACATCCATTTTTGGACATATTAATTATATATAGGGGTGGCAGGGTAGCCTAGTGGTTAGAGCGTTGGACTAGTAGGTTGCAAGTTCAACCAACCGAGCTGACAAGGTACAAATCTGGACTTATTAATGATATATATACACACTACTGTTCATAAGTTTGGGGTCACTTAGAAATGTCCTTGTTTTTTTGGGGGGGTTCTCACATGGAAAAGCCTTCATTTCTCAGAACAAGAATAGACTGGCGAGTTTCAGAAGAAAGTTCTTTGTTTCTGGCTATTTGGAGCCTGTAATCGAACCCACAAATGCTGACACTCCAGATACTCAACTAGTCTAAGAAGGCCAGTTTTATTGCTTCTTTAATTAGAAAAACAGTTTTCAACTGTGCTAACATAATTGCAAAAGGGTTTTCTAATGATCAATTAGCCTTTTTAAAACAATAAACATGGATTAGCTAACACAACGTGCCATTGGAAAACAGGAGTGATGTTTGCTGATAATGGGCCTCTGCACAACTATTTAGATATTCCATTTAAAAATCAGCAGTTTCCAGCTACAATAGTCATTTATAACATTAACAATGTCCACACTGTATTTCTGATCAATTTTGTGTTATTTTAATGGACAAAAATTTAGATTTTCTTTAAAAAACAATGACATTTCTAAGTGACCCCAAACTTTTGAATGGTAGTGTATACAGTTGAAGTCGGACGTTTACATACACTTAGGTTGGAGTCATTAAAACTCCATTTTCAACCACTGCACAAATGTCTTGGTAACAAACTATCGTTTTCAAGTCGATTATGACACTATCTACTTTGTGCATGACACAAGTCATTTTTCCAACAATTGTTTACAGACAGATTATTTCACTAATAATTCACTGTATCACAATTCCAGTGGGTCAGAAGTTTACATACACTAAGTTGACTTTGCCTTTAAACAGCTTGGAAAATTCAAGAAAATTATGTCATGGCTTTAGAAGCTTCTGATAGGCTAATTGACATAATTTGAGACAATTGGAAGTGTACCTATGGATGTATTTCAAGGCCTACCTTTAAACTCAGTGCCTCTTTGCTTGACATCATCCAGGACGCATGACTTTCAAAATTCTTCTCTCCCGAGCCCGTATGGGAGTTGTAGCGATGAGACAAGATAGTAGCTACTAACAATTGGACACCACGAAATTAGGGAGAAATAGGGGTCAAATTCACACAAAAAAACAAAAAAAAGGGAGAGGCTTGCAAGCCGAAGATCACCATCCCAACCGTAAAGCAAGGGCGTGGCAGCATCATGTAGTGGGGGTGCTTTGTTGCAGGAGGGACTGGTGCACTTCACAAGAGGAAGGAAAAATTTGAGGAAGGAAAATGACGTGGATATATTGAAGCAACATCTCAAGACATCAGTCAGGAAGTTAAAGCTTGGTCGCAAATGGGTCTTCCAAATTGACAATGACCCCAGGCATACTTCCAAAGTAGTGGCAAAATGGCTTAAGGACAACAAAGGCAAGGTATTGGAGTGGCCATCACAAAGCCCTGACCTCAGTCCTATAGAAAATTTGTGGGTAGAACTGAAAAAGTGTGTGCGAGCAAGGAGGCTTACAAACCTGACTCAGTTATACCAGCTCTGTCAGGGTGAATGGGTCAAAATGTATCCAACTTATTGTGGGAAGCTTGTGAAAGGCTACCCAAACGTTTGATCCAAGTTAAACAATTTAAAGACAATGCTACCAAATACTAATTGAGTGTATGTATACTTCTGACCCACCGGGGATGTGATGAAAGAAATCAAAGCTGAAATAAATCGTTCTCTATACTATTAGACATCAAAACTATGAAATTCCACAAATGGAATCATGTAGTGACCCAAAAAATGGTAAACAAATCTAAATTACCAGACTCAGAAATTGCAGCCCAAATAAATGCTTCACATAGTTCAAGTAACAGACACTTCTCAACATCAACTATTTATAGGAGACTGTGTGAATCAGACCTTCATGGTCGAATTGCTGCAAAGAAACCACTACTAAAGGACATCAATATAAGAAGAGTCATGCTTGGGCCAAGAAACACAAGCAATTTTATTTTACTTTTATTTTACTTTTATTTAACTAGGCAAGTCAGTTAAGACAAATTCTTATTTTCAATGACAGCCTAGGAACAGTGAGTTAACTGCCTTGTTCTGTGGCAGAACAACAGATTGTTACCTTGTCAGCTCTGGGAATTTATCTTGCAACCTTTCAGCTATTAGTCCAACGATCTAACCACTAGGATACCTGCCGCAATGGACATTAGACCAGTGGAAATCTGTCCTTTGGTCTGGAGTCCAAATTTGAGATTTATGATTCCAACCGCTGTGTCTTTGTGAGACGATGTGTGGGTGAACGGATGATCGCCGCATTTGTAAATCCCACCTTGAAGCATGGAGGAGGTGTATGGTGTGGGGGTGCTTTGCTGGTGACACTGTCTGTGATTTATTTAGAATTCAAGGCACACTTAATCAGCATGGCACGCCATCCCATCTGGTTTGGGCTTAGTGGGACTATCATTTGTTTTGCAACAGGACAATGACGCAACAAACCTCCAGGCTGTATAAGGGCTATTTTACCAAGAATGAGAGTGATGGAGTGCTGCATCAGCTGACCTGGCCTCAACAATCCCCTGACCTCAACCAAATTCAAATTCAAATGTATTTATAAAGCCCTTCTTACATCAGCTGATATCTCAAAGTGCTGTACAGAAACCCAGCCTAAAACCCAAAACAGCAAGCAATGCAGGTGTAAAAGCACGGTGGCTAGCAAAACTACCTAGAAAGGCCAGAACCTAGGAAGAAACCTAGAGAGGAACCAGGCTATGAGAGGTTGCCAGTCCTATTCTGGCTGTGCCGGGTGGAGATTATAACAGAACATGGCCAAGATGTTCAAATATTCATAGATGATTCATTCATGATTCCATGTGTTATTTCATAGTTTTGATGTCTTCACTACTATTCTACAATGTAGAAAATAATACAAATAAGGACAAACCCTGGAATGAGTCAGTGTTCTTAAAACCTCTTTGGGCTGAGATCCCGCTAACGGGATCGATATGACAACAGCCAGTGAAAGTGCAGCGCGCCAAATTCAAAAGAACAGAAATCCCATAATGAAAATTCCTCAAACATACAAGTATTTTACACCATTTTAAAGATACACTTGTTGTTAATCCCACCACAGTGTCCGATTTCAGAAATGCTTTAAGACGAAAGCAAACCAAACGATTATGTTAGGTCAGAGCCAAGTCACAGAAAAACAGCCATTTTTCCAGCCGAAGAGAGGAGTCACAAAAAGCAGAAATAGGGATAAATGAATCACTAACTTTTGATGATCTTCATCAGATGACACTCATAGGACTTCATGTTACACAATACATATATGTTTTGTTCAATAAAGTTCATTATTATATTTAAAAAATCTCAGTATACATTGGCACGTTATGTTCAGTAGTTCCAAAACATCCAGTGATTTTGCAGAGAGCCACATCAATTTACAGAAATACTCATAATAAACATTGATAAAAGATACAACTATTATGCATGGAATTATAGATACACTTCTCCTTAATGCAACCGCTGTCAGATTTCAAAAAAGCTTTAACGAAAAAGCACACCATGCAATAATCTGAGTTCAGCACTCAGAGACCAAAACAACCCAAACAGATATCCGCCATGTTGTGTAGTCAACAGAAGTCAGCAATAGCATTATAAATATTCACTTACCTTTGATGATCTTCATCAGAATGCACCCCCAGGAATCCCAGTTCCACAATAAATGTTTGTTTTGTTCGATAATGTCCATCATTTATGTCCAAATACCTCCTTTTTGTTTGTGTGTTTAGCCCAGTAATCCAAATTCATGATGCGCGATCACTAGGTGCAGATGAAAAGTCTAAAAGTTCCGTTACAGTCCATAGAAACATGTCAAATGATGTATAGAATCAATCTTAAGGACGTTTTTAACAAAAATCTTCAACAATGTTCCAACCGGAGAATTCCTTTGTCTGTAGAAATGCAATGGAACTCAAGCTAACTATCACGTGAACGCGCGTGGTCAGCTCATGCCACTCTGCCAGACCTCTGACTCAATCCCCTCTCATTCGCCCCCACTTCACAGTAGAAGCATCAAACAAGGTTCTAAAGACTGTTGGCATTTAGTGGAAGCCTTAGGAAGTGCAATATGACCCCATAGATACTGTGTATTCAATAGGGAATGAGTTGAAAAACTACAAACCTCAGATTTCCCACTTCCTGGTTGGATTTTTTTCTCAGGTTTTTCCCTGCCATATGAGTTCTGTTATACTCACAGACATCATTCAAACAGAGTGTTTCTATCCAAATCTACTAATAATATGCATATATTAGCAGCTGGGCCTGAGTAGCAGACAGTTTACTCTGGGCACCTTATTCATACAAGCTACTCAATACTGCCCCCAGCCATAACAAGTTCAACTTTGGACCGGTAATGTATATATTTGGCCAGCTATGTAAACTTTAACATTGATTTATCCTGCAATAGAAGTCCTTCAATTGATAGCATACATTTTTGTCTTCTTGTAATGCCTCTTAAGGGGAAAGTAATCTAAAAGTAACGGAATGTAATCAGATAACGTTACTGAGTTTGTGTAATCCAAAGGTTTCGTTACTGACTACAATTTTGGACAGGTAACTAGTGTAGTAACTGTAATGGATTACATTTAGAAAGTAAACTACCCAACCCTGAGTGTTAATTAATGTACAACATGGTATAATTACAGTACATCACTACGCTTGTTAGGATAGTAAAATGACTCTGACATGAATTGTTTCTTTTTCAGGTGTTAATTGCCACACAGAATGTGCTCTAATGAACAACAAGCAAAAACAGTTCAGGATCGTCACTTATTATCCATTATCCATTACAGATCTTTAGTCCAGTAGAAACATGCAGCCTACTAAACCACATGGGTATTTTACAATACAGAATCATATTTATTGTATACCACAGTATCATTTTCTTGTATATTCTTAGAAGCTAATTATGTAAGAACTACTGCATGCACTGCATATATTGATACATACTGTAGATACAGTTTCTACTGTAGATAGGTACTGTAAATACTTACACTATAGATCGTGTAAATAAATACTGTTGATATTTGTATTATTTATTAACCTTTATTGTACTAGGTAAGTTGACTGCGAGCACGTTCTCATTTACAACAATGACCTGGGGAATAGTTACAGGGGAGAGGAGGATGAATGAGACAATTGGAAGCTGGGTTAGGTGGTCATGATGGTATGAGGGCCAGATTGGGAATTTAGCCAGGACACCAGGGTTAACACCCCTACTCTTCTGAAAGTGCCATGGGATCTTTACTGACCAAAGCGTCAGGACACCAGTTTAACGTCCTAGCACCCTACACAGGGCAATGTTCCCAATAGCTTTCCTGGGACACTTTTTTTAGACCAGAGGAAAGAGTGCCTCCTACTGTTCCTCCAACACGACTTTGAAGAGCATCTGGTCTCAACCGATGAAGACCAACCCTGCTTAGTTTCAGAGGAAAACCAGCAGTGGGAACCAGGGTGGTATGCTGCTGGCAAGTGGTGTTGGATACAGTAGAAACATGCTGTATATATTAGGGCTGACCCCATTTAGTTGACTGGTTGATTGTTTGGTTGATAGGCTGTCAGTAGGTAGAGATTTCTTTAGTTGAGCAGTCACAATTATTTTGTTTTTTTCATGGTGCACAAGACTTCTGTCTGATTCGCTCCTGTCCCAGTGGACTAATCCATTGTGGAGGCCACGGGGATGGCACAGTCCATCACTAAGGCATGTGAAACTGAAATTGTATACGATTATATTATGTAAAAATAATGGTGCAACACTAATAAATCTATTATTTTTTTATAACAAATTCGCTTTCTCCCACATTGGATACAGTCTCTGTCCGCAGTTCTAAAACAATCTTCAGTTCATCGTAGAATTGGTGACTTTCTCTATGTTGCTATGTGCATAATAGCAACGTTAACCAGCATATTGGGATTGAGAGCAATGCAGAGGCAGCAGCAGAGATGAGGAAACAGCCTGTGACGTCCGGTGGACGAAGGTGAGGATCAAGGTGCAGCGAGGTACGTGTTCATCTTTTTATTTGGAACTGAACACTGAATACAAAAAACAACAAAGAGACCGACCGAAACAGTTCTGTCTGGTGCAGACACACAAAAACAGAAAGCAACTACCCACAAACACAGGTGGGAACAGGCTACCTAATTATGGTTCTCAATCGGAGACAACAATTGACAGCTTCCTCTGATTGGGAACCATACCAGGCCAAAAACAGAAATACAACACACAGAACTAAACATAGAATGAAAAACATAGAATGCCCACCCCAACGCACACCCGGACCAAACCAAAATAGAGACTTAAAAAAGGAACTAAGGTCAGAACGAGACAGAGCCCTTGCCTTAGCTTAGTTGTCTAAGACAATTGAGGAGAGAGGAAACCCCAACTTAATTAGGTCCATAATCAATAGCCTAAGTCTTAAATGTGCCTGGCTTTAATAAATCATCCATATATATCAACCAAATAATGACAGATCTTACTTCTGTTGCCTGTTTGAGTGTTTGTTTAATAGCCTACTGATTCCGTGAGCACCAAGCCTCATGCAACGGAGACATGTCTGATAAAGCAATTTCACAGATTCCTCTGTTTTTATTCTTTGCTACGCTGTAAAAGGCTTTACATTTGTTTTCGTTCGAACAGACTTATACTTATATTACTTATAATTGATTTTGTGTTGTTTACACTGTTCCAAACTGCCAGAAATTGTCACACATAATATACATGCAACTCTCACTCCTCTACCCTCCTTTTTCTTGATCTCCTTCTTATTGTTATTATTACAATTATTATTATGATCATCATTATAATAAGTAATGTCATTATAAATATAAGGTCTGTTATCGTAGTAGCCTTGTATTAAGCTGTAGGCCTAAGAGCACGTCCTGTTTAGTCTTGGTACGGTAACTTACTTAGGCCTATATTTCAATATATTAGGCTACTGTATCAATCAATTCATCATTTGTTTATGCCATCACACAGCATAGGAGAAATTCATGCCTTGAAATGCAATCAATAACTTTTGTTTTAAAATTAAATAACAAAGGGAGCATTGAATAATTAGCCTAAACAATGAATTGCAACTGCAATTCACGAATGAGTGCAAATGTTTTTAGTCTGCTGTAATAAAGGCTTTGTGGGGTTTTTTTCTTCGTTAGAACAGACGCTCTGATACACTTATTTATTCAGTATTTACACTGTTCCAATGGTCAGAAAAATTAATAATATTGTAATCTAAGAGCATCTGTTTGGCACACACAATACTCATGCGGCACTTGCTCCTATACCCTCCTTATTCTGGATCTCCATTAGTTTCCACAACTAAATCAAATGTCTTCCACATATCTGACTTCCCCTTTCCCTCCTGAGCAACCAGTAAACATTTGCCATTTTCAAGTTTATTTTTCACATCCTCTGCTTTCTAGGGAGTTTTTCCTAGTCACCGTGCTTCTACACCTGCATTGCTTGCTGTTTGGGGTTTTAGGCTGGGTTTCTGTACAGCACTCTGTGACATCAGCTGATGTAAGAAGGGCTTTATAAATACATTTGATTGATTGATACTGCAGATACACACTGTAAATACTGTAGATAGATACTGTAGATATATACTGTAAGTATATACTGTAGATATATACTGTATATACAGTAGATAGATACTGTAGATATATACTGTAAGTATATACTGTAGATATATACTGTATATACTGTAGATAGATACTGTATATACTGTAGATATATACTGTGGATATTTACTGTAAGTATATACTGTAGATATATACTGTATATACTGTAGATATATACTGTGGATATTTACTGTATATATTGTAGATACTCTAGATACATACTTTTTTAAATTATGTTTTATTTTACCATTATTTTACCAGGTAAGCTGACTGAGAACACATTCTCATTTACAGCAACGGCCTGGGGAATAGTTACAGGGGAGAGGAGGGGGATGAATGAGCCAATTGTATGCTACTGTAGATACATTATGTAGTTAGATACTGCTGATATATACTGTAGATACATACTGTATATACTGTGTATATTGGAGATAGAAACTGTAGATATATACTGTAGATACATACTGTATATACTGTAGATACATACTGTAGATATGTACTGTATATACTGTAGATAAATACTGTAGATACGTACTGTATATACAGTAGATACTGTTTATTCTCTATCTAAGTTTAAATTCAGCTCGTCTGATTTCCAGTCTGAAACTGAATTGCGACCAGGCTGGAAGACAACAAAAGCACAGAAGAGAGAGAGATGTTGAGTGAATCGTGTGTCCCCTGTTGTAGCATTATGGCTACACAGATGCTAACCTACAGCAGAGTTGTCAGTTGTCAGTGGTCGAAAAATCCCATAAACTTAAATGCAGACTTATAAAGACTGATTCAAAAGATCTAGTAAACCAAGTCTACTTATCTCATAGACCCAAACACACCAAAACCCCACAAAGGTAAGAAACACACGCACACACACACTCACACACACCGTTCATGTACATGCTATTAAAACAGAGAGAACAGCTATGCAATGAATGATAAAAACATTGACTTTCCTAAAGTTTGTAGGTTACAGGTTACAGATCCACAGCGATCTAAAGGGGTTGCAAAGGTTCAATTCTTGAGGAAGAGATTGTGGAGATGAACCTAAAAACATGGGAACCCAGCCTTAGGCTTTTACAGCTCTCACTACCCTCAGATCCTCCGCTGTTGCCTGGAAACCAAGCATTATTTATTTTCTTTACTTCCATTCTGTCTCCCTATCCGACCATATTATGTGTTGCGTTAAACACGATAAGGTGAATGGCTTGGTTAAGAGGAAATCATAGGAAATCATACAATCACAGAACCAAGTTCTAGGAAGACACACAGTGAGAAAGGTATTGCGGCATACACCGAGAAAGAGAGAGAAGATTTTATTTAAACACACACTGCTCTCCTAGCTCCAGACTTTTCTATATTCTCTGTCTATATAGTCCTACTTCTCTCCTCTGAACTCAACTCTTGCAATATCAGAATCTCATCTTTAAAGCAGGCAGGGTTTTCATCCTTGTGATATGCATAAACCCTAATGCCTTAAATTGTCAGGGAGGTTGGATATCAGTTTTAGAAAACATGTCTGCTCACTGTAAGCTGCTGCCACAAGTGCTCTTTAATGAGGATCTAATGCATAGTGCTGAAAGCTTCTGTTAAAGAAAGAAGTGAAAGAGGAGAAGTGGGAGTAAGAGAAGGTGTAGAGAGAAGGGGAAAGAGAGGAGGAGAAGTGGGAGTAAGAGAAGGTGTAGAGAGAAGGGGAAAGAGAGGAGGAGAAGTGGGAGTAAGAGAAGGTGTAGAGAGAAGGGGAAAGAGAGGAGGAGAAGTGGGAGTAAGAGAAGGTGTAGAGAGAAGGGGAAAGAGAGGAGGAGAAGTGGGAGTAAGAGAAGGTGTAGAGAGAAGGGGAAAGAGAGGAGGAGAAGTGGGAGTAAGAGAAGGTGTAGAGAGAAGGGGAAAGAGAGGAGGAGAAGTGGGAGTAAGAGAAGGTGTAGAGAGAAGGGGAAAGAGAGGAGGAGAAGTGGGAGTAAGAGAAGGTGTAGAGAGAAGGGGAAAGAGAGGAGGAGAAGTGGGAGTAAGAGAAGATGTAGAGAGAAGGGGAAAGAGAGGAGGAGAAGTGGGAGTAAGAGAAGGTGTAGAGAGAAGGGGAAAGAGAGGAGGAGAAGTGGGAGTAAGAGAAGGTGTAGAGAGAAGGGGAAAGAGAGGAGGAGAAGTGGGAGTAAGAGAAGGTGTAGAGAGAAGGGGAAAGAGAGGAGGAGAAGTGGGAGTAAGAGAAGGTGTAGAGAGAAGGGGAAAGAGAGGAGGAGAAGTGGGAGTAAGAGAAGGTGTAGAGAGAAGGGGAAAGAGAGGAGGAGAAGTGGGAGTAAGAGAAGGTGTAGAGAGAAGGGGAAAGAGAGGAGGAGAAGTGGGAGTAAGAGAAGGTGTAGAGAGAAGGGGAAAGAGAGGAGGAGAAGTGGGAGTAAGAGAAGGTGTAGAGAGAAGGGGAAAGAGAGGAGGAGAAGTGGGAGTAAGAGAAGGTGTAGAGAGAAGGGGAAAGAGAGGAGGAGAAGGGGTGAAGGTGAGGTAGAATAAATTGGTGTGAAGGTGTGCTCATAGAGTGGAAGAGCAGTTTTTGAAAGACAACATTTCCTATTGACCTTTACCACCACACCCACCAGCTCCTCCTCCTCTTCCTCCTCCTCCATCATACAGCTCATCTGTTCCATAGCACCAGTCCAGGCTAGTCTCACAATACACTCTAGGAGTGTACAGTTCCAATGTTATGACCCCGGATTGATTTCCATTCAACCCCCCACTCCCGCCACACCAATAAACATACTACTTGTAACAAGCTAGATAAATAGTTATTTTCATGCTACCGTATAGATGCATGAGAAACTTTGCTGCTATAATAGTGATGATAGTAAGCAAAATGGTAGACTCCACGCACTGGTGCTGTAAAGATACCTGCAGAAGAGGAAGAACAGTGAGAGACGAGTACAGTTACAGACATACGAGTACAGAGTTACAGACATACGAGTACAGAGTTACAGACATACGAGTACAGAGTTACAGACACGAGTACACCGAGTTAGAAACATACGAGTAGAGAGTTAGAGACAAATGAGTATAGTTACAGACATATGAGTAGACCGAGTTAGAGACATACGAGTAGAGTTAGAGGCATACGAGTACAGAGTTACAGACACGAGTACACCGAGTTAGAAACATACGAGTAGAGAGTTAGAGACAAATGAGTATAGTTACAGACATATGAGTACAGAATTACAGACATACGAGTACAGAGTTAGAGACATACAAATACAGAGTTAGAGACATATGAGTACAGAATTACAGACATACGAGTACAGAATTACAGACATACGAGTACAGAGTTAGAGACATTTGAGAACAGAGTTCAAGACATACGAGTACAGAGTTACAGACATACGAGTACAGAGTTACAGACACGAGTACACCGAGTTAGAAACATACGAGTAGAGAGTTAGAGACAAATGAGTATAGTTACAGACATATGAGTAGACCGAGTTAGAGACATACGAGTAGAGTTAGAGACATACGAGTAGAGTTAGAGGCATACGAGTACAGAGTTAGAGACATACAAATACAGAGTTAGAGACATATGAGTACAGAATTACAGACATACGAGTACAGAGTTAGAGACATATGAGTACAGAATTACAGACATACGAGTACAGAATTACAGACATACGAGTACAGAGTTAGAGACATTTGAGAACAGAGTTCAAGACATACGAGTACAGAGTTACAAACATACGAACACACAATGTGCAATAATAAACATAAACAATAGACATAGACGTTGGAACACTTTACAGAAGGACCTGAAACTAGATTATTTTACGCCATTTGATGATTTGAAATCCCAGATTGGAGGGCTGCTGACCAGTGAATGCCCACATTCTTAAACCTAATCTTTTGTCTGCATCATTTCCAATCCCCTATATATTTTTTGGGTAAATATATATATTTACATACACACAGTATCAGTCAAAAGTTTGGACACACCTACTCATTCAAGGGTTTTTCTTTATTTTTACTTTTTTCTACGTTGTAGAATAATAGTGAAGACATCAAATCTATGAAACAGCACATATGGAATTATATAGTAACCAAAAAAGAATCTACAAAGAAGCCACACTTTGCCTTGAATACATATTTGCACTCTTTATCACGCCATGATCTGTTTCAACAGTGCTTGTCTCCCCACCCCCTCCAGGTGTGGCCCATCTTCCCCATTATCCCCTGTGTACTTATACCTGTGTTCTCTGTTTGTCTGTTGCCAGTTTGTCTTGTTTGTCAAGCTTACCAGAGTTTTTCCAGTCAGCTCCTGCTTTTCCTCTCTTTTTCTCACCCTCCTGGTTTTTAACCCTTGCCGGTCCTGATCCTGAACCCGCCCGCCTGACCCTTAGCCTGCCTGTCATCCGGTGCCTTTGTTGCTGTAATAAGCATTGTTACTTCGACACGGTCTGCATCTGGGTACTCTTGGCATTCTCTCAACCAGCTCCCCTGGAATGCTTTTCCAACAGTCTTGAAGGAGTTCCCATATATGCTGAGCACTTGTTGGCTGCTTTTCCTTCACTCTGTGGTCCAACTCATCCTAAACCATCTCAATTGGGTTGCGGTCGGGGGATTGTGGAGGCTAGGTCATCTGATGCAGCACTCCATCACACTCATTCTTGGTCAAATAGCCCTTACTTACACAGCCTAGAGGTGTGTTGTGTCATAGTCCTGTTGAAAAACAAATGATATTCCCACTAAGAGTAAATCATATGGGATGGCGTATCGCTGCAGAATGCTGTGGCAGCCATACTGGTGCCTTGAATTCTAAATATATCACAGACAGTGTCACCAGCAAAGCACCCCCAAACCATCACACCTCCTCCTCTATGCTTCACAGTGGGAACCACACATGCAGAGGTCATCCGTTCACCTACTCTGCATTTCACAAACACACAACTGCTTTGAATCAAGACATCAAAACTTTGAAATAACACATTTGGAATCATGTAGTAACTAAAAAAGTGTTAAACAAATAAAAACATGTTTAATATTTTAGATTATTCGAAGTAGCCAACCTTTGCCTTGATGACAGCTTTGCACACTCTTGGCATTCTCTGAAGTATTACATGTTTAAATGTAGAATGCATTACAATGAACAGGTGTGCCTTGTTTTGAATTTTCATTTACTTTACCTTTATTTAACTAGGCAAGTCAGTTAAGAACAAATTCTTATTTACAATGACGAGCTACTCCAGCCAAACCCGGACGACCTGTGTGCTGCCCTATGGGACTTCCAATCACCTCTGGATGTGATACAGCCTGGATTCAGACAAGGGACACCTCTAGCACTGAGATGTAGTGCCTTAGACCACTGCGCCACTCAAGAGCCCTAAAGCAATAAACCATGTGCCATGGAATCAGTACATCGAAAATCTCTTCGCAACTATTTTGTATTTAATTTTTACCTTTATTTAACTAGACAAGTCAGTTATTTTACAATGCCGGCCTACCCTTCCCTAACCCGATGCAGTGCGTTAGACCGCTGCGCATTCCGGAAGCTATATTGCACAGCTGTACACTTTTTGGTCCTTAAATGTTATTTTTTATCACAATTCTCTTTATGTATACCGAGTATCTCCACATCCCTGTCAGACCATTTTATTGGTAAGGTGGTCAGATCAGGGTTGACGTTTAGGCAGCATCATCATGGACGAGTTGATAGCCATCAGGGAGCCCCGCAGTGGCCACGCAGTGACCTACGTCACCTCCCATTGCGTGCACCACGAACCACTGACCCCATGGTACCGGTGAAAGTTGATGGACACGACACTGAAGCACTATTGGACTCCGGGAGTGTGGTTACGCTCGTAGCCGCGAGCCTGATTGCACAGGGGATACAACAATGTGGCTGTTTCCTGTGTCCACGGTGACACCAAGCGGTATCCAACCGTACAGGCCAACATCGTGACGCCACAAGGGAGCTGCCAGATGATGGTGGGTGCCGTACCAGAGTTGCCTCCCCCCGGTGAACAACTGGAGGAGACCCTCATCTTCCCCCTCATTGATTTTATGGGACCAGCCGAGACCAACTGAGGGAACAGTTCTTGACTGCCCAGATGGAGGATCCAAACTAGAAATCCGCCGCTGTCCAAGTGATAGCGTTGGATAGCCAGCTACTTCCGGGTGCGCACCTGGGAATGGAGAAGACTCAGGATCGGATCACTGCCCGGTTCCACTGGCCCAGGATGAGGAGGGCCATGGAGTAGCTGCCCGGAGTGTCAAATCACTGCCAAAGCACACTTCCGAAACCCGCTGGACACCAATCATCAGGGTGCCCAAAGAGGCATTGAGTTTGAAGGTGGGCCTTGAAATATTCCCACAGGTGCACCTCTAATTGACTCAATTAGCCTATCAGAAGCTTCTAAAGCCATGACATCATTTTTTGGAATTTTCCAAGCTGTTTAAAGGCACTTAATACTTAATGTATGTAACATCTGACCCACTGGAATGTGATACAGTGAATTATAAGTGAAATATTCTGTCAGTAAACCATTTTTGGAAAAATTACTTGTGTCATGTCAAAACTATAGTTTGTTAACAAGACATTCGTGGAATGGTTGAAAAACATGATTTAATGACTCCAGCCTAAGTGTATGTAAAACTTTCTATTTCACCAGTAAGAAACATATGAGAACACAATGTGCAGTACAAATGTCTATATTCTTCAGCATGTAAAGATGTTCTGTTTTCTGGCTGTGAGTTGTTGCCAATGTTGGTGAAGCTTTCTGTAGACCAGGGTGGTCATTGTGTTGAAGGGTCTGTAGTCCCCGTCAGCTCCATGGCCAGCCTAGAATGTCCCCTTTGGTTTGGCTGAGATACATGAAGAGGGAGAAGATTTCATACCTGCTTGATGCCAACATCATCCTTCTTTAATATCATATATTTTTGCAACCCCCTCATTATCTGTCTTAACTAATCTTAGACACCCAGATGTTACAATACCATTTAAGTTAGGCAGTCATTGGATTAGTCTGAACAGATCGTAAGGACATCAGATTCAGTAAATTAGGACTGTGTTACCTGCATTCTCCTTCAGCTCCTCCACCTGGCTTTCACTGACACTCAGTCTACCCTCCACGTTTCTCAGCTCAGTCTCTGTGGTGCTCAGTCTATCCTCCACGTTTCTCAGCTCAGTCACTGTGGTGCTCAGTCTACCCTCCAACTTTCTCAGCTCAGTCCCTGTGGTGCTCAGTCTACCCTCCACGTTTCTCAGCTCAGTCTCTGTGGTGCTCAGTCTACCCTCCACGTTTCTCAGCTCAGTCACTGTGGTGCTCAGCTGGGATCTTTGAACTGGAGAGATAGGAACAGCAAGATTTTAAATCAAATGCAAACCACATTCTTTGTGGGACAGATATGCTGTAAGTCGGGTTGCAAAATCCTGGTAACGTTCCCAAATTCACAGGTTTTCCAGAAATCTTGGTTGGAGGATTCCAGAATGTCCTGCTTATCTTCCAACCAGGATTTTCTAAAAAACTAGGAATTGTGTGACCGTCAGCAGAATTTTTCAACACTAATTGTAAGTCTTCCAATTTCACATTACCTTCTTTCTCTGTCTGTAGGTTAGCCACTGTAGACTTTATAGCTCCAATCTCCATCAGCAAGGAACACATGTCAGGCTGGCAGCTTCTCCCCGAGTCTCCTAGGTCCTCACTCTTAACCCTCTGTACCTCAACATGTTGTATCTCTGAACCGATCTCATTCTCTGTGACTGTGTTCTGTGTCTCTGAACTGATCTCATTCTCTGTGACTATGTTCTGTGTCTCTGAACTGATCTCATTCTCTGTGACTGTGTTCTGTGTCTCTGAACTGATCTTATTCTCTGTGACTATGTTCTGTGTCTCTGAACTGATCTCATTCTCTGTGACTATGTTCTGTGTCTCTGAACTGATCTCATTCTCTGTGACTATGTTCTGTATCTCTGCCCCAATCAGACCCAAGCACAGCAACACCAGCAGAGCTACAATAACCCTCATTCTTTACCTGTCCTGGACTAGATCTGTGTGAAATAGCTCTGTTGTGTTTCTCTATGATGTGTCTGTTGTGTCTCTATGGAAACGGGCACCTGTTCAAAGGCACTTATGTACCTAGCAGGAAGTATAATGTGATCACATTTTTAGTTAAATATTCCCTAGTGAACTGATTTTATCTACATGTTTACGGAAAGTCATTACCATGTTATCTTATCTTATCTATGGATTTTGATATCATTTGTTTCCTGGAACAGTGTTCACATACCCACAAACAGAGAAACACTTATTCTATAGTTCAAAATGAAACCATAGCTAAATATATATATATTTAAAATAAAATAGGGATTGATACAATTAAATAATTGAAATAGTGAACTTTCAACAGTCGTATGCATTGCATCATTACACCTTATAGCTTACGCTAATTTACAGTACTTGTCCCTTGTCCTGGTCCCTCTGTCAAATGTCCGTATATCTGCTTTAGGGACAAGGAGGCACCATAGCTGTTGGAATTGGGGATGCTGAGGGTGCTGCAGCACCCCCCTCTAAAATCAGAATTTGAAAATATAATTAACAAAACATGATTACAATAAATAATTCTAATTATTATTCTTCACAAAAGTAGTGCACTGGGCCTTTACGAGTTCTTTATTAGTAGACCTATATAGCTATCTTTAATATGATCGGATTTGTCTTTCGCTTCTCTACAGAAAATGGGAGCTGTTAAAGGACACTTACAGTACCTTCAGAAAGTATTCACACCCCTTGACTTCTCCCACATTTTGTTGTGTTACAACCTGAATTTAAAATAAATACAATTTAGCTTTTTTTTGTCACTGGCTTACACACAATACCCCATAATGTCAAAGTGGAATTATGTTTTTAGAAATGTTTACTAATTAATAAAAAATGAAAAGCTGAAATGTTTTGACCAATAAGTATTCTAACCCTATGTTTTGGCAAGCCTATATATGTTTAGGAGTAAAAATGTGTTTAACAAGTCACAAAATGAGTTTAACTTCTTGAAGCTAGGGGGGGACTATTTCTATGTTTGGAAAATAACGTTCCCAAAGTAAACGGCCTATTTCTCTGGACCAGATGCTAAAATATGCATATAATTGACAGATTAGGATAGAAAACACTCTAAAGTTTCCAAAACTGTCAAAATATTGTCTGTGAGTATAACAGAACTGATATTGCAGGCGAAACCCTGAGGAAAATCAAACCAGGAAGTGGCTTCTATTTTGAAAACTCCATGTTCCATAGCCTGCCTTTGCTCCATTTAAAGGGATATCAACCAGATTCCTTTTCCTATCGCTTCCTCAAGGTGTCAACGGTCGTTAGACATAGTTTCAGGCTTTTATTTTGAAAAAATTGTGAGAACGATAACATTGCGTCATTGTATGGCCGGGTTCCAGCAGTATTTTGCTTGGCGCAACAGAGTTTGAGCAGCCATTGCCTTTCCCTCTCCTACTGCAAAAGACAGTTGCGGTTGATATATTATCGATTATATATTTTAAAAACAACCTGAGGATTGATTATAAAAAAACGTTTGACATGTTTCTGTGGATATATATTACGGACACTATTTGGAATTTTGTCTGCGTTGTCGTGACCGCTCTTTTCTATGGATTTCTGAACATAACGCGCCAAACAAACAGAGGTATTTTGGATATAAAAATAATCTTTATGGAACAAAAGGAACATTTATTGTGTAACTGGGAGTCTCGTGAGTGAAAACATCCGAAGATCATCAAAGGTAAACGATTAATTTGATTGCTTCTCTGATTCTCGTGACCAAGCTAGGTGTTCATAATGTTTTGTCGAGCGATCGATAAACTTACACAAACGCTTCGATTGCTTTCGCTGTAAAGCATATTTTTAAAATCTGACAGGTGGATTAACAAAAGGCTAAGCTGTGTTTTGCTATATTGCACTTGTGATTTAATGAATATAAATATTTTTAGTAATATCATTTGAATGTGCTGTTATGCTATTCAGCGGTTGTTGATGACAATTATCCCGCTAAAGGGATGGGTAGCGTCAAGAAGTTAATGGACTCTGTGTGCAATAATAGTGTTTAAAATTATTTTTGAATGACTACCTCATCTTTGTACACCACAGATATAGGCCGTGTCTAGACTTGACAGTTCATGCAGCTTAGTAATATGATCATAGAGTTCTGATCAGTGAATTATGAAAGCTCCATCTACACCTACATGTGTGTATCTACACCTACATGTAAATGTGTCTACGGTGCCCACAGTGTGTCTGAATTCCCTTTTCCCGCTCTATATTTAAATGACTGTATGCATTCTACAGACGGTGGAATAGGCAACATATGATAATAGCACAACAACAACTGATGGCAGCAGCCAACTATTGTAACTCACGAGCCAGCTAACCTCTGTAGCTAGTTAGCATACAACGCCAAAGGAATTGCAAAGGGTTAGCTTAACTCTAGCCATATAAAATGTGTTTTTTTCTTCTAAATATTACCTAGCTGGCTAGCATTTGAGGCCAGCAAAAATGTTGCTCACATGCGAGGCATGTATTTTCTCCAAAGTTATTATGAAAAGGTGCCATTCGGGTCCCAAAACATACGTTTTCTGGAGACTTGTGGGAGGGGTGCTGATGACGTCGCCCACTGTATTTCAGTAGCCTGATTACTTCCAGACTTGAGGAGAAATCCACGCACAATGCATCCCTGACCACCACCTGAACTGGTCTGTCAGATGAACACAATTGAACACAATCAGACCACGATGAGACTTTTGTGAGTCTAGAACCGTCTTCTCAATGCAGTCTTTGTATTCTGATAGCAGAAGTCACATGTAACTGTCAAATGTTGACACGACCAGATTATCTGTAAGGTCCCTTAGTCAAGCAGTGATTTTCAAACACAGATTCAACCACAAAGACCATGCAGGACTTCCAATGCCTTGCAAAGAAGGGCACCTATTGGTAGATTGGTAAAATAAGAAAAGCAGACATGGAATATCACTTTGAGCATGGTGAAGTTATTAATTACACTTTGGATGGTGTAATAATATACCCAGTCACTACAACGATAAAGGCGTCCTTCCTAACTCAGTAGCCGGAGAGGAAGAAAACCGCTCAGGGATTTACCATGAGGCCAATGGTGTCTTGGAAACAGTTACAGAGTTGTTGGCTGCCATAGGAGAAAACTGAGGATGGATCAACAACCTTGTAGTTACTCCACAACACTAACCTAATTGACAGAGTGAAAATAAGGAAGCCTGTACAGAATAAAAATATTCCAAAACAATCAACCTGTTTGCAACAAGGCACTAAAGTAATAGTGGAAAGAATGTAGCACAGCAATTTACTTTTTGTCCTGAATACAAAGTGTTATGTTTAGGGCAAACCAAATACATCAGATTTCTGAGAGCCACTCTCCATATTTTCAAGTATAGTGGTGGCTGCATCATGTTATGGGTATGCTTGTAATCATTAAGGACTGGGGAGTTTTTTAGGATAAAAAATAAATGGAAATAAATTAAGCACAGGTAAAATGCTAGAGGAAAACCTGGTTTAGTCTTATTTCCCCCAGGCACTGGGAGATGAATTCACCTTTCAGCAAGACAATAACCTAAAACGCAAGGCCAAATCCACACTGGAGTTGTTTACCAAGAAGTCTGTCAATGTTCCTGAGTGCCCGAGTTACATTGTTGACTTAAATCTGCATGAAAATCTATGGCAAGACCTGAAAATGGTTGTCTAGCAATGATCAACAACCAATTTGACAGAGCTTGAGGAATGTTGAAAGGAATAATAGGCAAACGTTGTACAATCCAGGTGTGGAAAGCTCTTATAGACTTACTCAGAAACACTCACCGCTGTAATCGCTGCCAAAGGTGACTCTAACAGGTACAGTATAGTGAAAATGTATGTAAATTAGATATTTCTGTATTTCATGTTCAATAAATGTGCAGAAAATGTGTGTAACAACAAAATCTGGAATAAGTCAATGGGCATGAATACTTTCTGATGGCACTTATATGCACAGAGTATTATTTGATTAGATTATTTAGTAAAATATTCACCAGTGAACTGATTTTATCTACAGTGTTTACGGACGTCATCGCCATAGCATCTTATCTATTGGTTTTGATATCATTTGTTTCCTGGAACCATGTTCACAGCCACGCAAACAAAGAAAAATGTATTAAATAGTTTAAAATGAACCCATAGCTAAATCTTTATTTTATTTCTTTTAAATTGTATTTTACTTAGGGATACATACAATTAAAACATTGAAATGTTGAACGGTCAACAGTCATATTGTATTTGTATGCATACTGCTAAAGCAACACTCGAGTGGTTTATAGGGGAAACATTTAAATGTCTTGGAATGGCCTAGTCAAAGCCCAGACCTCAATCCAATTGAGAATCTGTGGTATGTCTTAACAATTGCAGTACCCTAGCGGTACCCATCCAACTTGAAGGAGCTGGAGCAGTTTGCCTTGAAGAATGGGCAAAAATCCCAGTGGCTGGATGTGCCAAGCTTAGATTTGCAGCTGTAATTGCTGCAAAAGGTGGCTCTACAAAGTATTGACTGGGGCGTGAATAGTTATGCACGCTCAGGTTTTCAGTTTTTGTTGTCTTATTTCTTGTTTGTTTTACAAGAAAAAAAATATTTGTCATTGTCCTGCTGGAAGGTGAACCTCTGTCCCAGTTTCAAATCTCTGGAAGACTGAAATAGTTTCCCTCAAGAATTTCCCTGTATCATTCCTTCAATTCTGACCAGTTTCCCAGTCCCTGCCGATTAAAAACATCCCCACAGCATGATGAGGATGGTGTTCTTGGGGTGATGGAATGTGTTGGTTTTGCGCCAGACCTAGCGTTTTCCTTGATGGCCAAAAAGCTCAATTATAGTCTCATCTAACCAGAGTACCTTCTTTCATATATTTGGAGAGTCTCCCACATGCCTTTTGGTGAAAACCAAACATGATTACTTATTTTTTTCTGGCCACTCTTCCATAAAGCCCAGCTCTGTGGAGTGTACAGCTTAAAGTGGTCCTATGGACAGATACTCCAATCTCCGCTGAGGAGCTTTGCAGCTCCTTCAGGGTTATCTTAAGTCTCTTTGTTGCTTCTCTGATTAATGCCCTCTTTGCCTAGTCGGTGAGTTTGGTGGGCGGCCCTCTCTTGGCAGGTTTGTTGTGGTGCTATATTCTTTCCATTTTTTAATAATGGATTTAATGATGTCCAAAGTTTCTGATATTTTTTTATAACCCAACCCTGATCTGTGCTTCTCCACAACTGTGTCCCTGACCTGTTTGGAGAGCTCCTTGGTCTTCATGGTGCTGCTTGTTTAGTGGTGACCCTTGCTTAGTGGTGTTGCAGACTCTGGGGCCTTTCAGAACAGGTGTATATATACTGAGATCACGTGACAGATCATGTGACACTTAGATTGCACACAGGTGGACTTATTTAACTAATTCTGTGACTAATTGGTTGCACCAGATCTTATTTAGGGGCTTAATAGCAAGCATGCACGCACCACTTTTCAGTGTTTTATTTTTTTTAATGTTTTGAAACAAGTTCGTTTTTTGTTTCACTTCACCGAATTTGGACTATTTTGTGTATGTCCATTGCATGAAATCCAAATAAAAATCCAACTTACAAGATGTAATGCAGCAAAATAGGAAAAATGCCAATGGGGTGAATATTTTGCAAGGCACTATAGTTGACTTGCATCTGCACCGTTAGAATAAATCATACAGTATGCAGTGTATATAGAATAACATTATGTACAATTAGTCCACTAATGACAGCACTTTAATAACCCTCCTTATGTTCTCTACCTTATTGGGTGAATAACAGAATGCCATCGAAGTGGCAGAAATTGCTGAAATTGTCATAGAGCCATGATCCCGCCCACATATGGACATAGACCTCATCTCCTCTCTCCAACTGCCCTGTGATGCCATTAGATCCATTAGCTGACCAGCATCAAAACCACCAGCAATAGTTACTAGCGTATGCTCATTCTTAAACAGAGATGCATGAATTTAATAGTGATGATAGTAAGTAAAGGGGTCCACTCCATGCACTGGTGCTGTAAAAATACCTGCAGAAGATGAAGAACAGTGACAGACGAGTACAGAGTTACAGACATACGAGTACAGAGTTACAGACATACGAGTACAGAGTTACAGACATACGAGTACAGAGTTACAGACATACGAGTACAGAGTTACAGACATACGAGTACAGAGTTACAGACATACCAGTACAGAGTTACAGACATACGAGTACAGAGTTACAGACATTAGAGTACAGAGTTACAGACATTAGAGTACAGAGTTACAGACATACGAGTACAGAGTTACAGATATACGAGTACAGAGTTACAGACATTAGAGTACAGAGTTACAGACATACGAGTATAGAGTTACAGACATTAGAGTACAGAGTTACAGACATTAGAGTACAGAGTTACAGACATACGAGTACAGAGTTACAGATATACGAGTACAGAGTTACAGACATTAGAGTACAGAGTTACAGACATACGAGTACAGAGTTACAGACATTAGAGTACAGAGTTACAGACATACGAGTACAGAGTTACAGACATTAGAGTACAGAGTTACAGACATTAGAGTACAAAGTTACAGACATACAAGTACAGAGTTACAGACATTAGAGTACAGAGTTACAGACATACGAGTACAGAGTTACAGATATATGAGTACAGAGTTACAGACATATGAGACACAGAGTTACAGACATACGAGTACAGAGTTACAGACATACCAGTACAGAGTTACAGACATTAGAGTACAGAGTTACAGACATACGAGTACAGAGTTACAGACATTAGAGTACAGAGTTACAGACATACGAGTACAGAGTTACAGACATACGAGTACAGAGTTACAGACATACGAGTACAGAGTTACAGACATACGAGTACAGAGTTACAGACATACCAGTACAGAGTTACAGACATACGAGTACAGAGTTACAGACATTAGAGTACAGAGTTACAGACATTAGAGTACAGAGTTACAGACATACGAGTACAGAGTTACAGATATACGAGTACAGAGTTACAGACATTAGAGTACAGAGTTACAGACATACGAGTATAGAGTTACAGACATTAGAGTACAGAGTTACAGACATTAGAGTACAGAGTTACAGACATACGAGTACAGAGTTACAGATATACGAGTACAGAGTTACAGACATTAGAGTACAGAGTTACAGACATACGAGTACAGAGTTACAGACATTAGAGTACAGAGTTACAGACATACGAGTACAGAGTTACAGACATTAGAGTACAGAGTTACAGACATTAGAGTACAAAGTTACAGACATACAAGTACAGAGTTACAGACATTAGAGTACAGAGTTACAGACATACGAGTACAGAGTTACAGATATATGAGTACAGAGTTACAGACATATGAGACACAGAGTTACAGACATACGAGTACAGAGTTACAGACATACCAGTACAGAGTTACAGACATTAGAGTACAGAGTTACAGACATACGAGTACAGAGTTACAGACATTAGAGTACAGAGTTACAGACATACGAGTACAGAGTTACAGATATACGAGTACAGAGTTACAGGCATACGAGTACAGAGTTACAGCCATACGAGTACAGAGTTACAGACATACGAGTACAGAGTTACAGACATTAGAGTACAGAGTTACAGACATACGAGTACAGAGTTACAGATATACCAGTACAGAGTTACAGACATTAGAGTACAGAGTTACAGGCATACGAGTACAGAGTTACAGATATACGAGTACAGAGTTACAGACATATGAGACACAGAGTTACAGACATACGAGTACAGAGTTACAGACATACCAGTACAGAGTTACAGACATACCAGTACAGAGTTACAGACATACCAGTACGGAGTTACAGACATATGAGTACAGAGTTACAGACCTACAACTACAGAGTTACAGACATACAAGTACCCAATGTGCAATAATAGATGATATGAGCACACAGAGGCTGGGTTTGCACAGGCAGCCAAACTCTGATCGTTTCCAATTTCAGGAATTGCAGGATTGTGTGTCACCATGTTGGAAATCATTTTTCTGAAACTGATGAAAATTCCTTTAGAATGTCAACATGCATGACGTCAGATGTAAAACTTGAAAGAGCTCTAACTCATTTGTTCTTTTAATTATACTCAATCTGAGGTGAATGCAATCTACAATAATTAATTACAGAAAGTGAGTAAATGTTACGTTTCGTAAACTTTGAGTAAGTTGTACTCAATTAGTTTAGAAGATTTACCGAGTACGGGGTTCTGTAGTTGCTATGCAAGCTTTTTGTATGGACAACAGAGGTCAGAATTCATGGGGGGTTTTCTGTCTCTTACTGAACCTTAGTATAAAGAGACTACAGGGAGAGCACTCCATCTCCTCAGACACACTCAATCCACTTCCCCTATTGCCTCAAAATGACAACTGTTTGCCTCAAAATGACAACTGTTTGCCTCAAAATGACAACTGTTTGCCTCAAAATGACAACTGTTTGCCTCAAAATGACAACTGTTTGCCTCAAAATGACAACTGTTTGCCTCAAAATGACAACTGTTTGCCTCAAAATGACAGACATTCCTGTTGACTCCTTTCCACTGTTTGCCCCGAAATGGCGGTGCAGCACTTCAACCAGTTGCGTCTCAACCCCATCTGTTTAGAGGACACTCCGTCACACTGCGTGGGTTTAAGCTCAAATCGAGATTAGTGACTCACATAATTGGGTTGATCTTAGCCAACAGCTCTAGGGATTTGAAACTCCTTGAATTGAAAAGTTTTGACTGTGTTTCTTACTACTAACGGTGGTAAGATCTCTCATCTGTTTACCTGTGTTTTACCTTAGAAAGTTGGTTAGGTATTAATAAAACAAACGGCCAACAGCCTACCATTACCAACACAAATACTATACACAGTTTGAAGATCGAGTTCTAAGTTCTATTATTATGGTATGGAAGCATCAAATGTATTAAGTAGGACAGAGTAGTTGATTATTTTAAATGAAAAACAAAGTATTATATGAAACAGTAGCTATAATGAAGTCAGAGTAAAGAGCTGAAGATGTGAGGGAGCCGTTGATTTGAATAGTTTCCAGGGTGGTGAGTAAGAGATGGTTTTCATTAGTTAAAATGAGATCTGAAAGCTAAGGGGGATTCCCTCTATGGGAAGGGGAAATCTCACACACACACACACACACACACACACACACACACACACACACACACACACACACACACACACACACACACACACACACACACACACACACACACACACACACACAGTCATGCACACACACACACACAGTCATGCACACACACACACACAGTCATGCACGCACACACACACACACACACACACACACACACACACACACACACACACACACACACACACACACACACACACACACACACACACACACACACACACACACACACACACACACACACACACACACACACACACACACACACACACACACACACACACACACAGTCATGCACACACACACACACAGTCATGCACGCACACACACACACACACACACACACACACACACACACACACACACACACACACACACACACACACACACACACACACACACACACACACACACACACACACACACACACACACACACACACACACACACACACAGTCATGCACACACACACACACACACAGTCATGCACGCACACACACACACACACACACACACACACACACACACACACACACACACACACACACACACACACACACACACACACACACACACACACACACACACACACACACACACACACACACACACACACATTTTTACTTTTCTGTCAATGTAATGTATATCATTGCATTAATTGCATTGCATTCATTTGAAAGTCTCACTTTCAGTCGTCGTCTTTCGAAGGGACCCTTGAATATTACACATCTTGGTAAACCATATAAGGAAGGCTAGGAGAGGGGTGTTTGTGGTGGAGGGGTAATGGCAGTTTGTGGCACTGTTTCCTCTAAATCAGACCACCACTCTCTGTTTCTCACCATGGAAAAGCCCCCTGAACCACCCAGCCATTCCTTTTTTATTGAACATAACACTCCTAACACCAGACAGTTGCGTTATTGACTTTTGTATCATTTGTTTTGTATAAAAATCACAAATGGGACCATCCCTTCCTTTGTTTGGGGAAAAGCACTAATGAAATGATCAGCTCATTGTCGCATATCAATACGATTTACTATCTGTCATACGTTAAGTCGCTCTGGATAAGAGCGTCTGCTAAATGACTTAAATGTAAATGTAAATACGTTCCACTCTGTGTGCGATAAATATTAGATTATCATTGATTACATTTAATTTATTCAGTTATTGTCTCTCTTTTAACTACATTTGTAAATGTAGCCATTTGCACAACAGAAAAATACCAAAAGCCACCAAGACATGTTTAGTTTGTGTAGTAAAGTCGTCCGTATCCATCAACCTGCGTCTGGATGCCTTCGTAATCACCACAGTATGTTTTCATTGCAAACGTACCTCTAAACAATGCAGGTGTGGCGAATTTCAACTAGCTCGTCTGAGCTAGCTTAGCATCGCACAGTGATGCCATCTTCCCTAAAAACTGTAATACTGTTGCCTTGGCTTTCATAGGTCAATATTGGTGCTTCATTAAGGATTACTGTGTATGCTGTTGTGAGTAGGGTGTCAAATCCCAAAGCAGAATGGTGTACGTTGCACATGGAAGCGGTTATAGTAAAATAAAACTCACCAATGCAGGGAAAGTCTTGCTGCAGTTTGTCCACTCACATCTCCACCATGGGGCGTGAGGGTAAAACACTGTTCTGTTCATAAGGTGAAAACATGGCCAATGGGTGAGTGAGACTCGTCACCATTTACCGGTAAGAGTGCAGGAAGGAAGAAGGGATGGGTTTGGGGGGAAATTATGGTTTGCATAGTTATGGGGGGGGGGGTGTATGGTGGGTTACCAACGTGGTTTACCATGTGGAAGGAGGGGCGTTGTTAATGTCCATGGTTAGTCTTTGAGAAAATCCATCAGACCACTGTCTATGCAAGAAAGTCCCATAAATCTCATAAGTCATGTTCATTGACGGTTTTGCTACCAGTGGTACTATCTGTAAAAGCATCAGAAGTCCTTTTCAAATACATATATATTCTAACCTGTAGAATACATTCACACATGCACACACACATCACAATGAAACTAGTGTTTTTATTCTTATTCTTGTTTTGATTCATACATGCCTATCTAGTTACGCATTATCCGTTCAGTTTGGCTGTTAGAGGTAACATTATCTGTTCAGGTTGGCTGTCAGAAGTAACATTATCCGTTCAGTTTGGCTGTTAGAAGTAACATTATCTGTTCAGTTTGGCTGTCAGAAGTAACATTATCTGTTCAGGTTGGCTGTCAGAAGTAACATTATCCGTTCAGTTTGGCTGTCAGAAGTAACATTATCTGTTCAGTTTGGCTGTCAGAAGTAACATTATCTGTTCAGGTTGGCTGTCAGAAGTAACATTATCTGTTCAGTTTGGCTGTCAGAAGTAACATTATCTGTTCAGTTTGGCTGTCAGAAGTAACATTATCTGTTCAGGTTGGCTGTCAGAAGTAACATTATCTGTTCAGTTTGGCTGTCAGAAGTAACATTATCTGTTCAGTTTGGCTGTCAGAAGTAACATTATCTGTTCAGGTTGGCTGTCAGAAGTAACATTATCTGTTCAGTTTGGCTGTCAGAAGTAACATTATCTGTTCAGTTTGGCTGTCAGAAGTAACATTATCTGTTCAGTTTGGCTGTCAGAAGTAACATTATCTGTTCAGTTTGGCTGTCAGAAGTAACATTATCTGTTCAGGTTGGCTGTCAGAAGTAACATTATCTGTTCAGTTTGGCTGTCAGAAGTAACATTATCTGTTCAGTTTGGCTGTCAGAAGTAACATTATCTGTTCAGTTTGGCTGTCAGAAGTAACATTATCTGTTCAGTTTGGCTGTCAGAAGTAACATTATCTGTTCAGTTTGGCTGTCAGAAGTAACATTATCTGTTCAGGTTGGCTGTCAGAAGTAACATTATCTGTTCAGTTCGGCTGTCAGAAGTAACATTATCTGTTCAGTTTGGCTGTCAGAAGTAACATTATCTGTTCAGTTTGGCTGTCAGAAGTAACATTATCTGTTCAGGTTGGCTGTCAGAAGTAACATTATCTGTTCAGTTTGCTGTCAGAAGTAACATTATCTGTTCAGTTTGGCTGTTAGAAGTAACATTATCTGTTCAGTTTGCTGTCAGAAGTAACATTATCTGTTCAGTTTGCTGTCAGAAGTAACATTATCTGTTCAGTTTGCTGTCAGAAGTAACATTATCTGTTCAGTTTGGCTGTTAGAAGTAACATTATCTGTTCAGGTTGGCTGTCAGAAGTAACATTATCTGTTCAGTTTGCTGTCAGAAGTAACATTATCTGTTCAGTTTGGCTGTTAGAAGTAACATTATCTGTTCAGTTTGCTGTCAGAAGTAACATTATTCATTTGAAGGATACACAATGTAAGGTAAAGAGAGGGGGAGGAGAGAGAGAGCAGAGCGAGAGAAAATAAGAGTCAGAATGCCAGAGAGAGAGAGGCTTCCATCATTTACAACCCACACATATTCTATCCTCTTCTGAATCCATTACCTCCATGTAAATGACAGCTCTCTGTGTCTCGCAGCACAGAGAGAAATGCACTGTTACCAGCACAATATAGCGGAGGCCAAAGCCTTATCACCCACACAATAAGTCCTCTATACCACCCTCCCACACAGACACTACACTCACAGCTGGGTGGGGGAGGCAGGGGGAGACAAGGAAGGCAGAGAGGAGAGTAAACCCATTTAGCAACACTGTCAAACCCACATAAATGTCCTCCCTGGTCCCGTACTCCAGACACTGAATAGGTAAGAGAAGGGGGAGAGTAGAGGAGGCAAAGCTCAGTCATCCACAGCTCTGTCTGACACAATTTGGGAAATGACATCAGATCAATCAATCAGTGAAAAGGTGCTTTGATTCCCGTCTGTAATCTTCTTTTCCCCTCTTATATCGACTAAAAGTACATTTCACAGCCTACAGTACAGCACCTTTCCAGATTCCAAGGACATACAGTGAGAGAAATCTTGGCGATACTGACCTGCTGTAGACGGGATGATCCCAATATCTGTCCACACAGTTTCTTTTGTCTGTTTGTTTAACCTGCAATACTTTGTGTCAGAGACGTAACCTACAAAAGATAGAGAGAAAGGGAAAGAAGGGAGGAATGTTTCTCTGTTCCCTGGTGCAGGGAGGAATGTTTCTCTCTGTTCCCTGGTGCAGGGAGGAATGTTTCTCTGTTCCCTGGTGCAGGGAGGAATGTTTCTCTGTTCCCTGGTGCAGGGAGGAATGTTTCTCTCTGTTCCCTGGTGCAGGGAGGAATGTTTCTCTGTTCCCTGGTGCAGGGAGGAATGTTTCTCTCTGTTCCCTGGTGCAGGGAGGAATGTTTCTCTCTGTTCCCTGGTGCAGGGAGGAATGTTTCTCTGTTCCCTGGTGCAGGGAGGAATGTTTCTCTGTTCCCTGGTGCAGGGTGGAATGTTTCTCTCTGTTCCCTGGTGCAGGGAGGAATGTTTCTCTGTTCCCTGGTGCAGGGAGGAATGTTTCTCTGTTCCCTGGTGCAGGGAGGAATGTTTCTCTGTTCCCTGGTGCAGGGAGGAATGTTTCTCTGTTCCCTGGTGCAGGGAGGAATGTTTCTCTCTGTTCCCTGGTGCAGGGAGGAATGTTTCTCTGTTCCCTGGTGCAGGGAGGAATGTTTCTCTGTTCCCTGGTGCAGGGAGGAATGTTTCTCTGTTCCCTGGTGCAGGGAGGAATGTTTCTCTGTTCCCTGGTGCAGGGAGGAATGTTTCTCTGTTCCCTGGTGCAGGGAGGAATGTTTCTCTGTTCCCTGGTGCAGGGAGGAATGTTTCTCTCTGTTCCCTGGTGCAGGGAGGAATGTTTCTCTGTTCCCTGGTGCAGGGAAATTGATTGCGATGACATCAGGCTGACCATGACTTTTGTAACGTCATGTTCAGGATACATACAAAGACGTAAAGACGTCTGGATAATTAAATTTGTACCTGTTTGTAATCTGACCAGATCTCTCCTAGGTGACTTGATGTTGTCATGACAAATATGTCTTTACCAGGTTGTAATCTGACGTCTCTTTAACCAAAAAAAACAACAGTTTATAACCAGAAGACCAGTTTACATGTAACATTTGAGTAATTTAGCCGACACTCTCATCCAGAACGTCTTTGCACTTTGTTGTACTTTAACCGCTGGGATATTATTTTCATTAATGTCGAAAGAGAATATGTACAGTGACTCTGTGACAACCATCGCCTCACATGCTGCAAAACCCAGAGATTGAGCACACTTCCCTTCCATAATATTATGGAGCACTGTGGAAACATGGGATAATATTTGGGAGCAATAGAAAAGACAACTGGCAAGTTATGGACAACATTCATTCCCTCTGACTAGTTCATTTTTGGGTTGCTGTTCCCCAGTGAAAGCAGTTTGGAATTTCTGATTGCAACGTCAACAGGCATATATGTTTTCTCTGTCTTTGCATCATCCATAGGACTCTCTCTCTCTCTCTCTCTCTCTCTCTCTCTCTCTCTCTCTCTCTCTCTCTCTCTCTCTCTCTCTCTCTCTCTCTCTCTCTCTCTCACCTGAGACAGATTAAGAGAAGAAGACTGAGACTGATGAGAGAGAAGAAGACTGAGACAGATGAAGAGAAGAAGACTGAGACAGATGGAGAGAAGAAGACTGAGACAGGTGGACAGAAGAAGACTGAGACAGATAAGAGAGAAGAAGACAGAGAGAGATGGAGAGAAGAAGAAGACTGAGACAAATGGAGAGAAGAAGACTGAGACAGATGAGAGAGAAGAAGACAGAGAGAGATGGAGAGAAGAAGAAGACTGAGACAGGTGGACAGAAGAAGACTGAGACAGATGAGAGAGAAGAAGACAGAGAGAGATGGAGAGAAGAAGAAGACTGAGACAGGTAAGAGAAAAAAATAATGAATTAAACAATGGAGTGAGACAGTGAAAGAGAGCGATTGATAGTGACTGACGGACAGAAAAAAATACTTTTAACAAGGCACACGTGTTAATTGAAATGCATTCCAGGTAACTACCTTATGAAGCTGGTTGAGAGAATGCCAAGAGTGTGCAAAGCTGTCATCAAGGCAAAGGGTGG
>NC_060181.1:87317692-87360192 GCF_021184085.1 Oncorhynchus gorbuscha | reverse complement strand
TGGTTTGTACTGGGAGTATATCTGGTTTGTACTGGGAGTATATCTGGTTTGTACTGGGAGTATATCTGACCTGATGGTTTGCACTGGGAGTATATCTGGTTTGTACTGGGAGTATATCTGGTTTGTACTGGGAGTATATCTGGTTTGTACTGGGAGTATATCTGGTTTGTACTGGTGGTACTGTTATGTAATGTGTGAGACCTATTTGTTCCATAACTCTTTCTTTCTCTGTGGGGCCTCCAGAGAACAGAGGAATCACACACACACATACAGACGAGCACATGCACACATTCACACATTCACACATTCACACACATTCACACATTCACACATTCACACATTCACACATTCACACATTCACACATTCACACACATTCACACATTCACACATTCACACATTCACACATTCACACATTCACACACGCACACATTCACACATTCACATATTCACACATTCACACATTCACACATTCACACATTCACACACATTCACACATATCCACACATATACACACACCCCTCCTCTTGTGGAGAACCAGCCGAAACTTCCCACCAGCTATGTGAAGAATGTGATTATCACATATTTGTGTTGATTTTATTGCTGCGGGTTGCTCACAAAGCAAGGAGGAAACTAGATCAGGCAAACGCCCGATGCTAAGTGAGTGTGTGTGTGTGTGTGTGTGTGTGTGTGTGTGTGTGTGTGTGTGTGTGTGTGTGTGTGTGTGTGTGTGTGTGTGTGTGTGTGTGTGTGTGTGTGTGTGTGTGTGTGTGTGTGTGTGTGTGTGTGTGTGTGTGTGTGTGTGTGTGTGTGTGTGTGTGTGTGTGTGTGTGTGTGTGTATATATATATGTTAGTGGTAAATATGAGAGATTGTGTCTGTGAATTTGTTTGAGCTTTTTAAAAAACATTTAAACAGAAAGGCTCAGATTATGAAATACAAATACCTATGCCTTATACACACACACACACACACACACACACACACACACACACACACACACACACACACACACACACACACACACACACACACACACACACACACACACACACACACACACACACACACACACACACACACACACACACACACACACACACACACACACACACACGTGTCACCTTTTCTATACACACAGAGACTAACACACACACACTTATGTAGTCACATGTGCACTCAGCCACTGAGAACCATGCACCCACTCACCCCAACACCCACGCAACCACCCACACACTCACGTGCACAGACGAACACCCACCCGCCCACACGCCCACACACACTCATACACACTTGTTCATGCATCCACACACACACCCACCCAGGCGCCTGTCAAGCCCAGTGCATTCCAGAGCTCTCTAACACACAGTGTCTGAATGGAGGGGTGAATTTAGGGAATTTCAGCTGAAACGTGAGTACAAAAGCCAGGGGGACATTTAAGAGGCTTTAACTCCACCAGATTCATGGGAATCAGGAGAGGAACACACATAGGCACACACACACTCACAGACGCAGGGGCACACACACACACACACACACACACACACACACACACACACACACACACACACACACACACACACACACACACACACACACACACACACACACACACACACACACACACACACACACACACACACACACACAGAGAGAGAGAGAGAGATAGATAGAAGAAGGGGGCTACATTCCTGGTGAAAGAACAGGGATTAGAAGAATAATACTTCCACCCCACAACAGTAATGCAGGGTTTACCAACCGTCTCCTCGGGCCACCTAGACCTTTCACTTTTTTACCCTAAACCAGCATTACCTGATTCAATTGGTTAAAGGCTTGATGACTAGTTGACTAATGGAATCAGGTGTGCCAGTTTAGGGTCCAAATGTAAAACGTCTGGGAGAGCCCGAGGAGAGGGTTAGGAAAGCCTGGTCATCCATTGCACTAGACACTTTGGCCTGAATAGTAAAACCCTCTCTCGGACTGATACAAACACGTGTAGACTACTTAAAAAATATATAAAATAATAATCTCTAGTTTACATAAGATACAGCTGCAGAACTAGGAAATACCCCCAAATCACCACTTACCTCCAATGCATGATTTTTATGGCATGTCCTGCCTTGATTATTACAATGTGTTTTGCCGTTTCATAGCTGTCAGACAAACTGTGCAAAAAGTGAAATGAAATGTAACTTTAGGCATTAATTCCGTCTGGTTAAGGTTATGGTTATGGTTTGGGATAGGGTTCATCTTAAATGTAGACATTAAGTGGTTAAAGGAACATTTGACAATGCTGTTGCTCTTGCTGCGGGCGATTCCCTGATCCACCTCTACGCAGACGACACCATTCTATATACTTTCGGCCCGTCATTGGACACTGTGCTATCTAACCTCCAAACGAGCTTCAATGCCATACAACACTTCTTCCGAAGCGTCTGCTAAATGGCATATATTATTATTATTATTAAACGCTAGTAAAACCAAATGCATGCTTTTCAACCGATCGCTGCCTGCACCCGCATGCCCGACTAGCATCACCACCCTGGATGGTTCTGACCTTGAATATGTAGACATCTATAAGTACCTAGGTGTCTGGCTAGACTGTAAACTCTCCTTCCAGACTCATATCAAACATCTCCAATCGAAAATCAAATCAAGAGCCGGCTTTCTATTCCGCAACAAAGCCTCCTTCACTCACGCCGCCAAGCTTACCCTAGTAAAACTGACTATCCTACCGATCCTCGACTTCGGCGATGTCATCTACAAAATGGCTTCCAACACTCTACTCAGCAAACTGGATGCAGTCTATCACAGTGCCATCCGTTTTGTCACTAAAGCACCTTATACCACCCACCACTGCGACTTGTATGCTCTAGTCGGCTGGCCCTCGCTACATATTCATCGCCAGACCCACTGGCTCCAGGTCATCTACAAGTCCATGCTAGGTAAATCTCCGCCTTATGTCAGTTCACTGGTCCCAATGGCAACACCCATCCGTAGCACGCGCTCCAGCAGGTGTATCTCTCTGATCATCCCTAAAGCCAACACCTCATTTGGCCACCTTTCGTTCCAGTACTCTGCTGCCTGTGACTGGAACGAATTGCAAAAATCGCTGAAGTTGGAGACTTTTATCTCCCTCACTAACTTCAAACATCAGCTATCTGAGCAGCTAACCGATCGCTGCTGCTGTACATAGTCTATTGGTAAATAGCCCACCCATTTTCACCTACCTCATTCCCATACTGTTTTTATACTGTTTTTATTTATTTACTTTTCTGCTCTTTTGCACACCAATATCTCTACCTGTACATGACCATCTGATCATTTATCACTCCAGTGTTAATCTGCAAAATTGTAATTATTCGCCTACCTCATGCCTTTTGCACACATTGTATATAGACTCCCCCTTTTTTCTACTGTGTTATTGACTTGTTAATTGTTTACTCCATGTGTAACTCTGTGTTGTCTGTTCACACTGCTATGCTTTATCTTGGCCAGGTCGCAGTTGCAAATGAGAACTTGTTCTCAACTAGCCTACCTGGTTAAATAAAGGTGAAATAAAAAAATAAAAAATCTAAAATGATCAACTTCATATGCATCATCTCAAGCATCACTTCAACATCAACACATGTGAAAATGATGCGTTTCTATGTTTTGTAGTAAAGAAAATTCAAAGAAGTTAAGTGTTTCCAACGACATCATCAGGGTGCATCGTGTGATTTTAGCCAATTACTATTAGCCTACTAATTGCCGACTAGTTGTCTTCTAATTGCCTAATTATTACCAATTAAGTGTCTACTAATTGTCTACTTATTGCCTACTAATTGCCTACTAATTGCCTAAGTATTAGCTACTAATTTCCTAGTTATTGCCTACTTATTTCCGACTAATAGGGTTATGGTTAGGGTTAAAGCTTAGGGTTAGGGTTAGGGTTAAAGGTTAGGGTTAGGGTTAGGGTTAAAGGTTAGGGTTAGGGTTAAAGGTTAGGGTTAGTGATAGGATTAAAGGTTAGGGTTAGGGTTAGGATTAAAGGGTTAGGGTTAGGGTTAAAGGTTATGGGTAGGGTTAGGGTTAAAGGTTAGGGTTAGGGTTAAAGGTTAGGGTTAGTGATAGGATTAAAGGTTAGGGTTAGGGTTAAAGGTTAGGGTTAGTGATAGGATTAAAGGTTAGGGTTAGGGTTAGGATTAGGGTTAGGATTAGGGTTAGGGTTAGGATTAAAGGTTAGTGATAGGATTAAAGGTTAGGGTTATTGATAGTATTAAAGGTTAGGGTTAGTGATAGGATTACATTTTAGGGTTAGGGTTAGGATTAAAGGTTAGGATTAGGGTTAGGATTAAAGGTTAGGGTTAGGGTTAAAGGTTAGGGTTAGGGTTAGGATTAAAGGTTAGGGTTAGTGATAGGATTGAAGGTTAGGGTTAGGGTTAAAGGTTAGGGTTAGGGTTAGGATTAAAGGTTAGGGTTAGGATTAGGGTTAAAGGTTAGGGTTAGGGTTAGGATTAAAGGTTAGGGTTAGTGATAGGATTAAAGGTTAGGGTTAGTGATAGTTATTAAAGGTTAGGGTTAGTGATAGTTATTAAAGGTTAGGGTTAGAGATAGGATTAAAGGTTAGGGTTAGGGTTAGGGTTAGGATTAAAGGTTAGGGTTAGTGATATGATTAAAGGTTAGGGTTAGGATGAAAGGTTAGGGTTAGTGATAGGATTAAAGGTTAGGGTTAGTGATAGGATTAAAGGTTAGGTTTAGGGTTAAAGGTTAGGGTTAGGGTTGGGGTTAGGGTTTAAGTTAGGGTTAGAGGGTTAGGGTTAGGGTTAGGGTTAGTGATATGATTAAAAGTTAGGGTTAGTGATAGGATTAAAGGTTAGGGTTAGTGATAGGATTAAAGGTTAGGGTTAGGTTTAGGGTTAAATGTTAGGGTTAGGGTTGGGGTTAGGGTTTGAGTTAGGGTTAGAGGGTTAGGGTTAGGGTTAGGGTTAGGGTTAAAGGTTAGGGTTAGGGGTAAAGGTTAGGGTTAGTAATAGGTTTAAGGTTAGGGTTAAAGGTTAGGGTTAGGGTTAGGGTTAGGGTTAAAGGTTAGGGTTAGGGGTAAAGGTTAGGGTTAGGGTCAAAGGTTAGGGTTAGTGTTAAAGGTTAGGGTTAGGGTTAAAGGTTAGGGTTAGAGTTAAAGGTTAGGGTTAGTAATAGGTTAAAGGTTAGGGTTAGAGTTAAAGGTTAGGATTAGGGTTAAAGGTTAGGGTTAGTAATAGGGTTCAAATAGAAGAAGAACCTCCGATGCCCAGAGCCATAGGTCACAGTTCAACCCAAGGCCCAAGACCCATCCCCAACACTCAAGCTCGATGCCACAGTTCAAGCCCACAGTTCAAGCCCATCCCCAACACCCAAGCTCGATGCCACAGTTCAAGCCCATCCCCAACACCCGAGCTCGATGCCACAGTTCAAACCCATCCTCAAACCCATCTTCAAACCCATCCCCAACACCCTAGCTCGATGTGAGCCTTGTAGATGGTAAAAGACACCTTAGTCAGCGGTTGGAAATAATGCCACGCCGTGCCATGATTTCAACATTATAAATATGGCTGGAGAGAGAGAGAGAGAGAGAGAGAGAGAGAGAGAGAGAGAGAGAGAGAGAGAGAGAGAGAGAGAGAGAGAGAGAGAGAGAGAGAGCAGGAGAGAGAGAGAGAGAGAGAGAGAGCAGAGAGAGGGAGAGAGAGAGCAGAGAGAGACAGAGAGAGAGAGCAGGAGAGAGAGCAGGGAGAGAGAGAGAGAGAGAGAGAGAGAGAGAGAGAGAGAGAGAGAGAGAGAGAGAGAGAGAGAGAGAGAGAGAGACCAGGAGAGAGAGAGAGAGAGAGAGAGAGAGAGAGAGAGAGAGAGAGAGAGAGAGAGAGAGAGAGAGAGAGAGAGAGAGAGAGAGAGAGAGAGAGAGAGAGAGAGAGAGAGAGAGAGCGAGCAGGAGAGAGACAGAGAGAGAGAGCAGAGAGAGAGAGAGAGAGAGAGAGAGAGAGAGAGAGAGAGAGGGAGGGGGGAGAGAGAGAGAGAGAGAGAGAGAGAGAGAGAGAGAGAGAGAGAGAGAGAGAGAGAGAGAGAGAGAGAGAGAGAGAGAGAGAGAGAGAGAGAGAGAGAGAGAGAGAGACAGAGAGAGAGAGAGAGAGAGAGAGAGAGAGAGAGAGAGAGAGAGAGAGAGAGAGAGAGAGAGAGAGAGAGAGAGAGAGAGAGAGAGAGAGAGAGAGAGAGAGAGAGAGAGAGAGAGAGAGAGAGAGAGAGAGAGAGAGAGAGAGAGAGAGAGCAGAGAGAGAGAGAGAGAGCAGGGGGAGAGAGAGAGAGAGAGAGAGAGAGAGAGAGAGAGAGAGAGAGAGAGAGAGAGAGAGAGAGAGAGAGAGAGAGAGAGAGAGAGAGAGAGAGAGAGAGAGAGAGAGAGAGAGAGAGAGAGAGAGAGAGAGAGAGAGAGAGAGAGAGAGAGAGAGAGAGAGAGAGAGAGGGATGGAGGAGAGATGAGGAGGGATGGAGGAGAGATGAGGAGGGATGGAGGAGAGATGAGGAGGGATGGAGGAGGCGTGAAGGAGAGAGTAGAGATAGAGGAGAGATGAGGAGGGATGGAGGAGAGATGAGGAGGGATGGAGGAGAGACGAGGAGGGATGGAGGAGAGATGAGGAGGTGTGGAGGAGAGATGTGGAGGGATGGAGGAGAGACGAGGAGGGATAGAGGAGAGACGAGGAGGGATAGAGGAGAGACGAGGAGGGATATAGACTGGGGAAAGATTTGTGGTAATATATATGTTTTCAATTCCAAACTATTGACATTAGAATTACATTATGTGATATTATTATACATCTACACAGCCCAGTAGATCAGTCTAATACAAGTCTAATTCAAGGAACCAAATGTGGTTACATGGCTGACTGCAGGCTGTAGGCTAGTCATATTCTGGAAAACATGTAACCTTATCATTTCTTTCTGTAAAATCGTGTTATTCGGAAAAGTGGACTTTCCTGAAAACGTGCATGTGTCTGTGGACACGCGCACGCACTACACGCACACGGATCGCAGCAGGGACGGCCCCTGGTAAAAGGGGGATTTATTGCTAGCTGGGGGTCGTCGTCAGGGCGAGCGAGGGACGCGCCTATATACAGGCTGAGGTGAATGGGAAGCTATGCTGAAGCAGGAAACTCAGTGGCATTTCCGACCGATTCAGTATGCACACGGCGAAAAGCCCCGCGGCCAGTCAGCGATAAGGGGAGAGGGGAAATGACTTGCAGGAGTCGCAGATGACTGAGTGATGAGATCATTAAGTGCATTCGCGATGAGAAAGTCAGTTGAGAAAGTCAGTTGCTAGAGAAAGTATTTTTCAGCCTTTGGTGATGTTTTTTTGTTGTTGTCGCGTTCTGGTTTTTGTAGCATGTAACTGCGGAGTGTCGCGCCATGGAAAGGTGTCTGCAACCCCGGGCTCCCTCCTGCACGACTCTTGGCGTTTGCAACAGCAAGGAGCGGAAAGAGACATCTCGAGTTCGGGGAGACAGACAACCACAAGGTAAGCTACAGCTGTCGACTGTGTATATCATCTTAATACTTCGGATATATAGTATTGAGCCTATTGTTTTATTTGCTACGTTTTTTCACATTCATAAGATTGGTGTTTAGATAAGTGCCATTATTTTGTTAGGTCTACAGTTAGGCTATCATATTCTAGAGTTTGCATTGTGTGAAAGACCAGAAGAAGCATGGCATTGCAACAGTGTGTGGTCTGCCTTGGTTCTATCATTGTAGACTGTGCGTGCGTGTGTGTGCGCGCGTGCGTGCGTATGATCTCTGTGTGTGTTTTCCCTTTAAGTTGCTGGAGGAGGGGTGGTATGCAAGTCGAGCTAGATGTGTGTGTGTGTGTGTGTGAGGGGGGGAGAGATCTGAGAGTGTGGTTGGGTGCAGACAGGATCTCTGTGTGTGTTTTCCCTTCTTTGCGGGAGGAGGGGTGGTATGCGAGTCGTGCTGTGTGTGTGCGTGTGTGGGGTGGTATGCTAGCTGGGCTGGTGGGAATTCCTGTGTGTGTTTTGGAATGTGATTACCCCGGGGGAGACACCGTGAAAGAGAGAGAGAGAGAGGGAGGGAGAGAGAGAGAGAGAGAGAGAGAGAGAGAGAGAGAGAGAGAGAGAGAGAGAGAGAGAGAGAGAGAGAGAGAGAGAGAGAAAGCAGGAATAAACCAACATGATTTGATTCCATTAATGGTAGATGTGATATGACTGACTTACAGGTGACTTTTGTATTTCAAATAATGATAATAGTTATCAAATCAAAAGCAAATCAAATCAAATTGATTTATATAGCCCTTCGTACATCAGCTGATATCTCAAAGTGCTGTACAGAAACCCAGCCTAAAACCAACGGTGGCTAGGAAAAACTCCCTAGAAAGGCCAAAACCAAGGAAGAAACCTAGAGAGGAACCAGGCTATGTGGGGTGGCCAGTCCTCTTCTGGCTGTGCCGGGTGGAGATTATAACAGAACATGGCCAAGATGTTCAAATGTTCATAAATGACCAGCATGGTCAAATAATAGTAAGGCAGAACAGTTGAAACTGGAGCAGCAGCATGGCCAGTTGGACTGGGGACAGCAAGGAGTCATCATGTCAGGTAGTCCTGGGGCATGGTCCTGGGGCTCAGGTCCTCCGAGAGAGAGAAAGAAAGAAGGAGAGAATTAGAGAACACACACTTAGATTCACACAGGACACCGAATAGGACAGGAGAAGTACTCCAGATATAACAAACTGACCCTAGCCCCCCGACACAAACTACTGCAGCATAAATACTGAAGGCTGAGACAGGAGGGGTCAGGAGACACTGTGGCCCCATCCGAGGACACCCCCGGACAGGGCCAAACAGGAAGGATATAACCCCACCCACTTTGCCAAAGCACAGCCCCCACACCACTCGAGGGATATCTTCAACCACCAACTTACCATCCTGAGACAAGGCTGAGTATAGCCCACAAAGATCTCCGCCACGGCACAACCCAAGGGGGGGGCGCCAACCCAGACAGGATGACCACAACAGTGAATCAACCCACTGAGGTGACGCACCCCCTCCAGGGACGGCATGAGAGAGCCCCAGTAAGCCAGTGACTCAGCCCCTGTAATAGGGTTAGAGGCAGAGAATCCCAGTGGAAAGAGGGGAACCGGCCAGGCAGAGACAGCAAGGGCGGTTCGTTGCTCCAGAGCCTTTCCGTTCACCTTCCCACTCCTGGGCCAGACTACACTCAATCATATGACCCACTGAAGAGATGAGTCTTCAGTAAAGACTTAAAGGTTGAGACCGAGTTTGCGTCTCTGACATGGGTAGGCAGAGCTCTATAGGAGAAAGCCCTGCCTCCAGCTGTTTGTTTAGAAATTCTAGGGACAATTAGGAGGCCTGTGTCTTGTGACCGTAGCGTACGTGTAGGTATGTACGGCAGGACCAAATCAGAGCGATAGGTAGGAGCAAGCCCATGTAATGCTTTGTAGGTTAGCAGTAAAACTTTGAAATCAGCCCTTGCCTTGACAGGAAGCCAGTGTAGAGAGGCTAGCACTGGAGTAATATGATCAAAAAGAAAATCAGGATTCTAGCAGCCGTATTTAGCACTAACTGAAGTTTATTTAGTGCGTTATCCAGGTAGCCGGAAAGTAGAGCATTGCAGTAGTCTAACCTAGAAGTGACAAAAGCATGGATTAATTTTTCTGCATCATTTTTGGACAGAAAGTTTCTGATTCTTGCAATATTACGTAGATGGAAAAAAGCTGTCCTCGAAATGGTCTTGATATGTGCTTCAAAAGAGAGATCAGGGTCCAGAGTAACGCCGAGGTCCTTCACAGTTTTATTTGAGACGACTGTACAACCATTAAGATTAATTGTCAACAGAAGATCTCTTTGTTTCTTGGGACCTAGAACAAGCATCTCTGTTTTGTCCGAGTTTAATAGTAGAAAGTTTGCAGCCATCCACTTCCTTATGTCTGAAACACATGCTTCTAGCGAGGGCAATTTTGGAGCTTCACCATGTTTCATTGAAATGTACAGCTGTGTGTCATCCGCATAGCAGTGAAAGTTAACATTATGTTTTCGAATAACATCCCCAAGAGGTAAAATGTATAGCGAAAACAATAGTGGTCCTAAAACGGAACCTTGAGGAACACCGAAATTTACAGTTGATTTGTCAGAGGACAAACCATTCACAGAGACAAACTGATATCTTTCCGACAGATAAGATCTAAACCAGGCCAGAACATGTCCGTGTAGACCAATTTGGGTTTCCAATCTCTCCAAAAGAATGTGGTGATCGATGGTATCAAAAGCAGCACTAAGGTCTAGGAGCACGAGGACAGATGCAGAGCCTCGGTCCGATGCCATTAAAATGTCATTTACCACCTTCACAAGTGCCGTCTCAGTGCTATGATGGGGTCTAAAACCAGACTGAAGCATTTCGTATACAAGTATCATAATCCATCATCATATCATTGTGAGATATAATTACAATAAAAAAGCAGTTCAAGGAACTAAGCAAGTATTAGAGTGTGTGTGTGTGTGTGTGTGTGTGTGTGTGTGTGTGTGTGTGTGTGTGTGTGTGTGTGTGTGTGTGTGGGGGGGATCTGAGATTGTGGTTGGGTGCAAACCATTTGTAACAGGTCAGGTGTTTGAAAGGACATTTAACCATTGGTCCAATTGGTCAAGTGTTTAAAATGACATTTAACCATTGGTCCAATTGGTCAGGTGTTTGAAAGGACATTTAACTATTGGTCCAATTGGTCAAGTGTTTGAAAGGACGTTTAACCATTGGTCCAATTGGTCAGGTGTTTAAAAGGACATTTAACCATTGGTCCAATTGGTCAGGTGTTTGAAAGGACGTTTAACCATTGGTCCAATTGGTCAGGTGTTTAAAAGGACATTTAACCATTGGTCCAATTGGTCAGGTGTTTGAAAGGACATTTAACCATTGGTCCAATTGGTCAGGTGTTTGAAAGGACATTTAACCATTGGTCCAATTGGTCAAGTGTTTGAAAGGACGTTTAACCATTGGTCCAATTGGTCAGGTGTTTTTAAAGGACGTTTAACCATTGGTCCAATTGGTCAGGTGTTTGAAAGGACGTTTAACCATTGGTCCAATTGGTCAGGTGTTTAAAAGGACATTTAACCATTGGTCCAATTGGTCAGGTGTTTGAAAGGACGTTTAACCATTGGTCCAATTGTTCAGGTGTTTAAAGGACATT
The DNA here is from genome assembly GCF_021184085.1 of Oncorhynchus gorbuscha. NCBI lineage: Eukaryota > Metazoa > Chordata > Actinopteri > Salmoniformes > Salmonidae > Oncorhynchus > Oncorhynchus gorbuscha. The sequence continues at coordinate 87,348,983 of NC_060181.1, read as the reverse complement.
TAACACTTGACCTGTTACAAATGGTTTGTTACTTATTTCAAATGGTTTTATGCAAAGACTGCTATTCCTCTGTCTTCAGAGTAGAAGATCAAGGGGCAATGCAGTTCAAATTGTGCTTTTTTTAATGATATTTCCACACTTTTAGATCGAAAAAACACTGAAACTGTGAAAATAATGTGCCCTTTAGTATAAGACCTGTCTAAAAACAAGTTTTTGGCCCAGATGATGACATTACAATCTGATATAATTATAATAGACCAATGACAGTTTATCTTGATGTGCATATATCCTCCTACACGGTTGTTGGCCCTGCCCTGTCATATTGACATTCCATTCCTCATTGTTGGCAGCATGCACTTATGCTACCAAAGACCAAAATATATCTGTATTTAGGCTTACTTCCACTTTAACCTTTCACTGCAGTGGGCTAAATCATGGCCACAGTTTCTTGGTAGTCTTAAAAACATCTCACAGATATTGTTATGGGCTTACTTTATTTTTTAATGAATTATGAAATCATGAAAAATATGAGAAACATTCCACCCATGATGCCACTAGAGGGCGATTTGATCAATTGACTGCATTAACAGGCTACAGCAATGAACCAAAGCAGAATAGATGTGCAGTAGCTGTCTGCAAAGCAACAATTGTTTCTTAGGCAGTGGATTTGCTAGCAGCATCCTTCATCAAATTTCTTTCCCAACAAGCAGCAGCAGTCAACAGCAACGTTTCAAAAAGTACATCTCAAGATAGTTATTCTTCTAGCTAACTATTATTATTAAAAGCAAAGGACATTATATTGTTGTGCTGCTGCTAGCTAACGTTAGCTTAGCTAGTTAGCTAGCTACTATTCTCGACCGCAACTAGGATAGCTAGCTAGCTAGCTACTGACCTGATATTTATATTAACATAGGGTACCTGTAGCTAGCCTAGCTACATAAAAAGTGATATCAGAATCGTAAAAGGGAAACGCTGCCCTAGTGCCAAGGTAGAAGGTGCCTTCTCACAATGTAAACAATGTTCCTGCATAGCCAGCTACACTTTTCCTCTATGTTTGTTTATTTATTTGTTTGTTTATTTGGATCCCCATTTGCAAATGGTGGAAGAGTGTTTTCTGTTTTTCTCCTGCAAAATCTCTTGAATGGTAGGAGCTATAATTAAAAAATAAATATTTTTTTTGAACCTTTTATTTAACTAGGCAAGTCAGTTAAAGAACACATTCTTATTTACGGCCTACACCAGCCAAACCCAGGCAACGCTGGGCCAAATGTTTGCCGCCCAATCACGTCCACTTGTGATACAGCCTGGAATCAAACCAGGGTGTCTGTAGTGACATCTGAAGCACTGAGATGCAGTGTCTTAAACCGCTGTGCCACTCGGGAGCCCGGAAGCTACTGTTATTAGCTGTGTGCTAATATTGCCCCATTCCTGAATGCTAAGATTCTCAGGAACACTAATCTGTTTTCCTTTACAATGCTCTCAAGCTGTGCAGGGTTCGTTAGAGCAGAGAGTGGACATGACCGGGCATAATCAGACTGGGGAGGACAGCACCACATAATTGAACGCATTTATGTTATTTTCTACACAAAATGATTGCCTGGTGATCTTCTGATCACTTCACATTAACTTTCTGAATATTCCAGTCACTTCAAATCATATGTCCTTCAGACTGAAATGCTGTCAAAGTACTGTCATACTGTCTGACAAAGTACTGTCTGACAAAGTACTCACTGACTGTCTGACAAAGTACTCTCTGACTGTCTGACAAAGTACTCTCTGACTGTCAGACAAAGTACTCCCTGACTGTCAGACAAAGTACTCTCAGACTGTTAGGCAAAGTACTGCCAGACTGTCTGACAAAGTACTGTCTGACAAAGTACTGCCAGACTGTCTGACAAAGTACTGTCAGACTGTCAGACAAAGTACTGTCAGACTGTCAGACAAAGTACTGCCAGACTGTCTGACAAAGTACTGTCAGACTGTCAGACATAGTACTGCCAGACTGTCAGACAAAGTACTGTCAGGCTGTCAGACATAGTACTGCCAGACTGTCAGACAAAGTACTGCCAGACTGTCAGACAAAGTACTGCCAGACTATCAGACAAAGTACTGCCAGACTGTCAGACAAAGTACTGTCAGACTGTCAGACAAAGTACTGCCAGACTGTCTGACAAAGTATTGTCAGACTGTCTGACAAAGTACTGCCAGACTGTCAGACAAAGTACTGTCAGACTGTCTGACAAAGTACTGCCAGACTGTCAGACAAAGTACTGTCAGACTGTCAGACAAAGTACTGCCAGACTGTCTGACAAAGTACTGCCAGACTGTCTGACAAAGTACTCCCTGACTGTCTGACAAAGTACTGCCAGACTATCAGACAAAGTACTGTCAGACAAAGTACTGCCAGACTGTCAGACAAAGTACTGTCAGACAAAGTACTGCCAGACTGTCAGACAAAGTACTGTCAGACAAAGTACTGCCAGACTGTCAGACAAAGTACTGTCAGACTGTCAGACAAAGTACGGCCAGACTGTCTGACAAAGTACTGTCAGACTGTCAGACAAAGTACTGCCAGACTGTCAGACAAAGTACTGCCAGACTGTCAGACAAAGTACTGCCAGACTGTCAGACAAAGTACTGCCAGACTGTCTGACAAAGTACTGTCAGACAAAGTACTTCCAGACTGTCAGACAAAGTACTCTCTGACTGTCAGACAAAGTACTGTCAGACAAAGTACTCTCTGATTGTCAGACAAAGTACTGCCAGACTGTCAGACAAAGTACTGTCAGGCAAAGTACTGTCAGGCAAAGTACTGCCAGACTGTCAGACAAAGTACTGTCAGACAAAGTACTGTCAAACAAAGTACTGCCAGACTGTCAGACAAAGTACTGCCAGACTGTCAGACCAAGTACTGTCAGGCAAAGTACTGCCAGGCTGTCAAACAAAGTACTGTCAGGCAAAGTACTGCCAGACTGTCTGACAAAGTACTGTCTGACAAAGTACTGTCAGGCAAAGTACTGCCAGACTGTCTGACAAAGTACTGTCTGACAAAGTACTGTCTGACAAAGTACTGTCTGACTGTCTGACAGAGTACTCCCTGACTGTCAGACAAAGTACTCCCTGACTGTCAGACAAAGTACTGCCAGACTGTCAGACAAAGTACTGCCAGACTGTCAGACAAAGTACTGCCAGACTGTCAGACAATGTACTCCCTGACTGTCAGACAAAGTACTGCCAGACTGTCAGACAAAGTACTGTCAGACAATGTACTCTCTGACTGCCAGACAAAGTACTCCCTGACTGTCAGACAGAGTACTCCCTGACTGTCAGACAAAGTACTGCCAGACTGTCAGACAAAGTACTGTCAGACAATGTACTCTCTGACTGTCAGACAAAGTACTGTCAGACAAAGTACTGCCAGACTGTCAGACAAAGTACTGTCAGACAATGTACTCTCTGACTGTCAGACAAAGTACTGTCAGACAAAGTACTGTCAGACTGTCAGTCAAAGTACTGCCAGACTGTCTGTCAAAGTACTGCCAGACAGTCAGGCAAAGTACTGTCAGACAAAGTACTCTCTGACTGTCAGACAAAGTACTCCCTGACTGTCAGACAAAGTACTGTCAGGCAAAGTACTGTCAGGCAAAGTACTGCCAGACTGTCAGACAAAGTACTGTCAGACAAAGTACTGTCAAACAAAGTACTGCCAGACTGTCAGACAAAGTACTGCCAGACTGTCAGACCAAGTACTGTCAGGCAAAGTACTGCCAGGCTGTCAAACAAAGTACTGTCAGGCAAAGTACTGTCAGACTGTCTGACAAAGTACTGTCTGACAAAGTACTGTCAGGCAAAGTACTGCCAGACTGTCTGACAAAGTACTGTCTGACAAAGTACTGTCTGACAAAGTACTGTCTGACTGTCTGACAGAGTACTCCCTGACTGTCAGACAAAGTACTCCCTGACTGTCAGACAAAGTACTGCCAGACTGTCAGACAAAGTACTGCCAGACTGTCAGACAAAGTACTGCCAGACTGTCAGACAATGTACTCCCTGACTGTCAGACAAAGTACTGCCAGACTGTCAGACAAAGTACTGTCAGACAATGTACTCTCTGACTGCCAGACAAAGTACTCCCTGACTGTCAGACAGAGTACTCCCTGACTGTCAGACAAAGTACTGCCAGACTGTCAGACAAAGTACTGTCAGACAATGTACTCTCTGACTGCCAGACAAAGTACTGTCAGACAAAGTACTGCCAGACTGTCAGACAAAGTACTGTCAGACAATGTACTCTCTGACTGTCAGACAAAGTACTGTCAGACAATGTACTCCCTGACTGTCAGACAAAGTACTGCCAGACTGTCAGACAAAGTACTGCCAGACAATGTACTCTCTGACTGTCAGACAAAGTACTGTCAGACAAAGTACTGCCAGACTGTCAGACAAAGTACTGTCAGACAATGTATTCCCTGACTGTCAGACAAAGTACTGCCAGACTGTCAGACAAAGTACTCTCTGACTGTCAGACAAAGTACTGTCAGACAAAGTACTCCCTTGTGTATAGTAATGTCACTATTGGAGAAAGCTGGTGATGACAATGTAGATAAAAGCACTAGGTATTTAACTTTCTACCATCGATCACTACTCTGGTGCCGCTCTGGACCTCCTACCTGATTATGTTTAGCTAACACCCTCTAACTTTCACCATCATCTGGTTTCATCCCACAGGAACACCTTACAGAGCTTTAGCACATGTAAAACAATAACTTGAGAAGATACTTCTCAAATTTGTATCCCTGCGCCCACACAATCGGACTGAGCTTTTCAGTGACCCAAGGAGGCTCAGGGAAATAAATGATAAAAAATGTATTTTGAGGTAAAAACCAAAATAAACATATAGTTATTTATTTGACATGAAGTGATGATTTAGAAAAACATTTATAAAGACATCATGGGGGCTTTAATATTGAAACCATGCAACAGCCAGGGGACATCTGTGAGACACCTGCAACAGTCTCATGTCCCAGACACCACGTGATTATACAACAGCCAGGGGACATCTGTGAGACACCTGCAACAGTCTCATGTCCCAGACACCACGTGATTATACAACAGCCAGGGGACATCTGTGAGACACCTGCAACAGTCTCATGTTCCAGACACCATGTGATTATACTACAGCCAGGGGACATCTGTGAGACACCTGCAACAGTCTCATGTCCCAGACACCACGTGATTATACAACAGCCAGGGGACATCTGTGAGACACCTGCAACAGTCTCATGTTCCAGACACCATGTGATTATACTACAGCCAGGGGACATCTGTGAGACACCTGCAACAGTCTCATGTCCCAGACACCATGTGATTATACAACAGCCAGGGGACATCTGTGAGACACCTGCAACAGTCTCATGTCCCAGACACCACGTGATTATACAACAGCCAGGGGACATCTGTGAGACACCTGCAACAGTCTCATGTCCCAGACACCACGTGATTATACAACAGCCAGGGGACATCTGTGAGACACCTGCAACAGTCTCATGTTCCAGACACCATGTGATTATACTACAGCCAGGGGGGGACATCTGTGAGACACCTGCAACAGTCTCATGTCCCAGACACCACGTGATTATACAACAGCCAGGGGACATCTGTGAGACACCTGCAACAGTCTCATGTTCCAGACACCATGTGATTATACTACAGCCAGGGGACATCTGTGAGACACCTGCAACAGTCTCATGTCCCAGACACCATGTGATTATACAACAGCCAGGGGACATCTGTGAGACACCTGCAACAGTCTCATGTCCCAGACACCACGTGATTATACTACAGCCAGGGGACATCTGTGAGACACCTGCAACAGTCTCATGTCCCAGACACCATGTGATTATACTACAGCCAGGGGACATCTGTGAGACACCTGCAACAGTCTCATGTCCCAGACACCACGTGATTATACAACAGCCAGAGGGACTTGAATTGTAAGATTTTAACATTTACCAAAGACACATTATGAAATACACAATATGAAAAAAATAGCCTCCATCTATTTATAATAGAACAAAATCAAGATGGTTTATACCTAAATGTTTCTTAAAACATTTTATGAGTTTCTTCATCTAGTCATAGAGAATGGGCCATTTTAAATGATGTAAAACAGTGTTTTCCTCACATAAGTGGACAGATGATGAGGTATGGGTTGTGTTTGGGTTGTTCCCTGGAGGAGCTAACTAATTGTTGGAACTAGATGGGGAACTGGAAGGACAGAGACTGCCCACAGTCGCCCACACACGAATGTTACATATTCCAATGAGCAATCTGGTCCGTTGGTATACCAAGACACTTCACACGATGGGAATTGATTATGCAAGTGATTGTGAACATAAACAAGTCTGTTTTTTGTTAAATAATTCCAGAACATCTCATTATAATATTATGTATTATATAATGTTCTCTATTGCCTGTTTTTCAGAAGCTGAAATCGCCATGGTGAAGCTGATTGACAAGGTGAAGATGATTGACAAGTTGGAGATGATTGACATTGGTCATCCATTCTTCTACCGGTAAGATACTGGTCATTCCATCTGTCATACAGAGCTTCTAGAGGAATAACGTTGTCCTGTGTGTTCAGGCCCTCCGATGTAGACCCAAACATCTTGATTCCTAAAAGCTATACCTGTAATAGATTTTACTATTGTCTTCAAAGAGGGAAAATATCTGTGGAAGTACTGTACCAATCTAGCTCTCTCCCGAAACATTCATTCACTTTCACTTGCTGACTTTCTGTATCTATTTAGTGAATTAGTTCACAATTTCTACAGTTTTGGGTCGAGGATGTTCAATGTCTAATTCAGTCCAAGGGTTGCACTTACATTCAGAGGATCCCCTACTCATTATCTCATTATTTCATTCTGTCATTCTCTGTGTTCTCATTCTATCATTCTCTCAGTTCTCTCATTCTTTCACTCTGTCATTCTCTGTGTTCTCATTCTATCATTCTCTCAGTTCTCTCATTCTTTCATTCTGTCATTCTCTGTGTTCTCATTCTATCATTCTCTCAGTTCTCTCATTCTTTCACTCTGTCATTCTCTGTGTTCTCATTCTATCATTCTCTCAGTTCTCTCATTCTTTCACTCTGTCATTCTCTGTGTTCTCATTCTATCATTCTCTCAGTTCTCTCATTCTTTCATTCTGTCATTCTCTGTGTTCTCATTCTATCATTCTCTCAGTTCTCTCATTCTTTCACTCTGTCATTCTCTGTGTTCTCATTCTATCATTCTCTCAGTTCTCTCAGTTCTTTCAATCTGTTCTTCATCTGTTTTAACATAATACCTTCTACAGTGTGTCTAATCATCAGATCATAAGTCGTGAATCTTGAATTCTTTTGAGAGGGACTGGATGCTATTTAGCTCTGGCAATAAAAGCTATCTGAGTGATTTAGCTCCTGTGAGTACATGTCTACCAAGAAGGACAGCAGAGGACTAATGGTTTGTCTGAATGTGAACTGAATTCAAAAGGCATAGTGATTCGCACAGTTCACACACACACACACACACACACACACACACACACACACACACACACACACACACACACACACACACACACACACACACACACACACACACACACACACACACACACACACACACACACACACACACACACACACACACACACACACACACACACACACACACACACACTCAGCCCACACACTCCCCCGTGTTTCCCCTGCCTCTGCTCTCCTCAGGTGTAAGACACATGACATTAAAGGGGAGCTCTCAGTGTGGGTTCCTCATGTGGGTAGAGTGTATGTATGTGTGTGTGTGTCTGTGTGGGAGAGAGAATGAAAGCCAAAGCTCCAGAACCGCAGGCCCATGCTCGCTGTATGTGTGCCCCACCGGAGGCTCTCATACTGGGATATGCTTACTCCCACGCCGGGGTAGAGGCTGGGGCTGAGTGGGAGAGGGAGTGGGAGGAAATGACAGAGAGAGAAAGGGAGTGGGAGGAGAGGACAGAGAGAGAAAGAGAGGAGAAAGGGAGTGGGTGGGAAGAGTGGGTAGAGGTCGGTGAGTCAGTTGGAACTGCTGCCTCGAATAAGTGCGCTCTCTGCCTTACAACATATAGAAGGTGTTTTAGCTAGCGTACACACACACACACACACACACACACACACACACACACACACACACACACACACACACACACACACACACACACACACACACACACACACACACACACACACACACACACACACACACACAGAGAGAATCTAAATGCAGTTGCTGCATTGAACATTGTACGTGTATTGTGCATTTTGTGCATTTCTCCAGGTTTCAGTCTCATTGAAAAGCTAATGTGAAAAGATTTTTACGGAAAAAGCAGCCAACAAGTGCTCAGCATATGTGGGAACTCCTTCAAGACTGTTGGAATAGCATTCCAGGTGAACTTGGTTGAGAGAATGCCAAGAGTGTGAAAAGCTGATTTGAAGAATCTCAAATATAAAATATATTTAGATTTGTTAAACACTTTTTTGGTTACTACATGATTCCATATGTGTTATTTCATAGTTTTGATTTTTTTTTCACGATTATTCTATAATTTAGAAAATAGTATATAATAAAGAAAAACCCTTGAATGAGTAGGTATTTTGAAACGTTTGACCGGCAGTGTACAATACATTAGAGGGTTTGTCATCCTGTCTGTCTGCATTCTACATCTCTTCTCAGGCAGATGTTACAGCTCAGACACTGTTGGCAGAATACTGTTCTGAGTCCTTTGTGTTCTCACACTTTTCTCACACTTTACCCTGTGACCTCTATGTTCTCACAGGGCTGTGACGTAATTAAGCAATAAGGCACGAAGGTGTGTGGTATACGGCCAATATACCACGGCTAAGGGCTGTTCTAAAGGACGACACAAAGCAGAGTGCCTGGACAGCTCTTAGCCGTGGAATATTGGCCGTATACCACAAACCCCCGAGGTGCCTTATTGCTGTTATAAACTGGTTACCAACGTAATTAGAGCAGTAAAAATACATGTTTTGTCATACCCTTGATATACGGTCTGATATACCGCGGCTGTCAGCCAATCAGCATTCAGGGCTCGAACCACCCAGTTTATAATAAATGATATATATATATATATTTACAGTTGAAGTCGGAAGTTTACATACGCTTGGGTTGAAGTCGTTAAAACTATTTTTTCAACCACTCCACAAATGTCTTGTTAACAAACTATAGTTTTGGCAAGTCGGTTAGGACATCTACTTTATGAATGACACAAGTAAGTTTTCCAGTGGGTCAGAAGTTTACATGCACTAAGTTGACTGTGCCTTTAAACAGCTTGGAAAATTCCAGAAAATGATGTCATGTCTTTAGAAGCTTCTGATCTGCTAATTGATATAATTTGAGTCAATTGGAGGTGTACCTGTGGATGCATTTCAAGGTCCACCTTCAAACTCAGTGCCTCTTTGCTTGACATCATGGGAAAATCAAAAGAAATCAGCCAAGACCTCAGAAAAAATGGTAGACTTCCACAAGTCTGGTTCATCCTTGGGAATGGCTGAAGATACCACATTCATCTCTACAAACAATAGTTTGCAAGTAAAAACACCATGGGACCATGTAGTCGTCACACCGCTCAGGAAGGAGATGCGTTCTGTCTCCTAGAGATGAACGTACTTTGGTGCGAAAGTACAAATCAATCCCAGAACAACAGCAAAGGACGTTGTGAAGATGCTGGAGGAAACAGGTACAAAGTATCTATATCCACAGTAAAACGAGTCCTATACCGACATAACCTGAAAGGCTGCTCAACAAGGAAGAAGCCAATGCTCCAAAACCGCCATAAAAAAGTATTGGAGTGGCAATCACAAAGCCTTGACCTCAATTCTGTAGATAATGTGTGGGTGATACTAAAAAAGTCTGCATGATTAAGGAGGCCTACAAACCTGACTCAGTTACACCATCTCTGTCAGGAGGAATGGGCCAAAATTCACCCAACGTATTGTGTGAAGCTTGTGGAAGGCTACACGAAGTGTTTGACCCAAGTCAAACAATTTAAAGGCAATGCTACCAAATACTAATTAAGTGTGTAAACTTCTGACCCACTGGGAATGTGTTGAAAGAAATAAAAGCTGAAATAAATCATTCTCTCTACTATTATTCTGACATTTCACATTCTTAAAATAAAGTGGTGATCCTAACTGAACTGAGACAGGGAATTTTTACTATAATTAAATGTCAGGAACTGTGAAAAACTGAGTTTAAATGTATTTGGCTAAAGTGTATGTAAAGTTCTGACTTCAGGTGTATATACTGTACACACACACATGCCCACACACGCCATGGCTTCCATTAGCCGGTAATAGCAGGTATTTGGCAGATAAAACATTTGGAAAGCTCATAAATACAATTGCCGCTGCTCAATTGTCCCTGAGAATAACAGAAAATCCTAATGCGAAATAATGCTTTTTAATCTATTCGTTGATTTAAATACCAGTCGATGTCTATACATTTGACTGGTCATGCTTATCAATCTATAGGTTACTTTGCATAAAGTAGGTTTCATCAGTGTGAGAGCTGCTGCTGCAGCATCTCAAACAGCCATCAGAAGGCAGGCTTCATCAGGATGAGAGCTGCTGCTGCAGCATCTTAAACAACCATCAGAAGGCAGGCTTCATCAGCGTGAGAGCTGCTGCTGCAGCATCTCAAACAGCCATCAGAAGGCAGGCTTCATCAGCGTGAGAGCTGCTGCTGCAGCATCTCAAACAGCCATCAGAAGGCAGGCTTCATCAGGATGAGAGCTGCTGCTGCAGCATCTCAAACAGCCATCAGAAGGCAGGCTTCATCAGCGTGAGAGCTGCTGCTGCAGCATCTCAAACAACCATCAGAAGGCAGGTTTCATCAGCATGAGAGCTGCTGCTGCAGCATCTCAAACAACCATCAGAAGGCAAGTTTCATCAGCGTGTCACACGCCACTTTGCAATGAGCTGGAAGTCGTATGCATTTTGAAAACATACAGTATGTTTGAAACCTGCACTTTTTTACTACATATTATGAGGCATGTCTTAGCTTGCTTCAAAGTAGTCTAGCCTAAATCAGTCATATTAGCAACCCATGCTACTGGTTTCATATTAGACCAGGTTTCTAAATTTATACTGGATGTTTTTTATTCACGTCACATGAAACCCGCTCGCACGTTTCTCACTAATTGCGTTTTGGAAGGAATGTTCTCGCGCAGCCTACTGCCTTGTGCACATTGCTCCGCTTATAGTGTCAAGAAATAGTCGTTTATCAACATTTTAAGCTAAACGTTCTTATCTCTTGCATCAGACTCATTGCTTTTTATGCTTTAAAAAAAATGTAGCCAAGGTTTACTGGTTTTGGGATCTATCATCTGTCCCAGAGTCTGTTTGGGAAAGGATATTTCTTTCTCGAAAAGCTGACCAATAAAATAGGTCAACTTTTCTACTATGGGGGATAGTGGATTGACAGGCTAGTGATTTCTCTGTTCGTTACTCGTCTTGTTGTCTGAGGAAAAGTACATGTGGACAGTTATTCTAACATCTTCAAAGTGTGAATCAGAATTAGAAGGACGGCAAATCCCTGCATCCTCACCTTGCATATTCTGTTCCTATGAATGACCATAATGTAAATGTGGTTTTAAGTCGTTATGAGCACCGTGGAAGGACGTCCTAATCACACAAAGCGTATGGGTCTGGTAAATGTCTCAAACGTCTGGTAAATGTAAATGCTGCCGGCCAAATGTCCGGTCTCACACACACACACACACACACACACACACACACACACACACACACACACACACACACACACACACACACACACACACACACACACACACACACACACACACACACACACACACACACACACACACACACACACACACACACACAGCCATTAGTCATAACGTTGGAGGCACAGAACAGAGATGTGTTGTCCTGATCTTCCTCCAGAGCAGCTTTAGTCATACACATGAGACAAGCAAATAACAAAATTAGTCAGCCTAAGGCAGGTAGTTGGAGGCACAGAACAGAGGATGTGGTTAGAGGCAGGTAGCCTAGTGGTTGATCTTCCTAGCCAGAGCAGCTTTAGTCAGTGGTTACTGGACATGACAGGTTTGTTGAGGTAGCCTAGTGGCAATGTTTGTGGCAAATAACAAAACGCTGTATAACACAGTGGCAGGTAGCCTAGTGGTTAAGAGGCAGGTAGCCTAGTGGTTAAGAGGCAGGTAGCCTAGTGGTTAAGAGGCAGGTAGCCTAGTGGTTAGAGGCATGTAGCCTAGTGGTTAAGAGGCAGGTAGCCTAGTGGTTAAGAGGCAGGTAGCCTAGTGGTTAAGAGGCAGGTAGCCTAGTGGTTAAGTGGCAGGTAGCCTAGTGGTTAAGAGGCAGGTAGCCTAGTGGTTAAGAGGCAGGTAGCCTAGTGGTTAGAGGCATGTAGCCTAGTGGTTAAGAGGCAGGTAGCCTAGTGGTTAAGAGGCAGGTAGCCTAGTGGTTAAGAGGCAGGAAGCCTAGTGGTTAGAGGCATGTAGCCTAGTGGTTAAGAGGCAGGTAGCCTAGTGGTTAAGAGGCAGGTAGCCTAGTGGTTAGAGGCAGGTAGCCTAGTGGTTAAGAGGCAGGTAGCCTAGTGGTTAAAGGCAGGTAGCCTAGTGGTTAAGAGGCAGGAAGCCTAGTGGTTAAGAGGCAGGTAGCCTAGTGGTTAAGAGGCAGGTAGCCTAGTGGTTAAGAGGCAGGTAGCCTAGTGGTTAAGAGGCAGGAAGCCTAGTGGTTAAGAGGCAGGTAGCCTAGTGGTTAAGAGGCAGGTAGCCTAGTGGTTAAGAGGCAGGTAGCCTAGTGGTTAAGAGGCAGGTAGCCTAGTGGTTAAGAGGCAGGTAGCCTAGTGGTTAAGAGGCAGGTAGCCTAGTGGTTAAGAGGCAGGTAGCCTAGTGGTTAAGAGGCAGGTAGCCTAGTGGTTAAGAGGCAGGTAGCCTAGTGGTTCAGAGCTTTGGGACAGTAACAGAAATGTTGCTGGTTTGAATCCCTGAGCCGACTAGGTGAAAAATCTGTGTTCCCTTGAGCAAGGCACTTAACCCGAATTGCTAGATAAGAATGACTAAAATGTAAGCGAATATGGACTGTGTTCATTAGGGTCTATAAAGGAAAAGCAAAATTAGCTTTACCATTATAGTCCGTCCTTGATTCAGTCCCCTTTTCTTCTGTTAGGTGCTTAATGAACACAACCCTACACATGAGACCTGTGTAGTGACGTGGCTCTGTTTCCACAATCATATCCCTAATCATTCTGTAGAGGAAAACCTTGTGTAATCAGAGACCGAACATGAAGGTTTCCGAATCCAGAAGTCTGGTCCTCACATCCCTCTGTCACATGCAATGGCACGAGCCAGCGGACAACACAAGAAAACCAGGAAGTCAAACCAGGGAGGGAGAGACCACTCTGACACTGTGGGGGGGTCCTGAATTAAGGACACACACATACATATTCATGCACACAGTTACATACACACATACTCAGCTCCTGGATTCCCCTGAAGGAAACAGGAAGTGAGACGTACAGAGACAGCCGTGCACTGCAGGAAGTAGACCCTGTGACATTCCATCCTTGAACAGCTGTGAAAAGAGTCCTCTCTCTTTGTCTTTTTCACTATGTATCTCTGTCTCACCCCCCCCCTCCACCACCATCTCTCTCTCTCTTTGTCTTTTTCACTATGTATCTCTGTCTCACCCCCTCCACCACCATCTCTCTCTTTGTCTTTTTCACTATGTATCTCTGTCTCACCCCCCCACCACCATCTCTCTCTCTCTTTGTCTTTTTCACTATGTTTCTCTGTCTCACCCCCCTCCACCATCTCTCTCTCTCTTTGTCTTTTTCACTATGTATCTCTGTCTCACCCCCCCCCCCCCACCACCATCTCTCTCTCTCTCTTTGTCTTTTTCACTATGTTTCTCTGTCTCACCCCCCTCCACCATCTCTCTCTCTCTTTGTCTTTTTCACTATGTATCTCTGTCTCACCCCCCACCACCATCTCTCTCTCTCTCTTTGTCTTTTTCACTATGTATCTCTGTCTCACCCCCCCCCCCCCCACCACCACCTCTCTCTCTCTCTTTGTCTTTTTCACTATGTATCTCTGTCTCACCCCCCCACCACCATCTCTCTCTCTCTCTTTGTCTTTTTCACTATGTATCTCTGTCTCACCCCCCTCCACCATCTCTCTCTCTCTCTCTTTGTCTTTTTCACTATGTATCTCTGTCTCACCCCCCCCACCACCATCTCTCTCTCTCTCTTTGTCTTTTTCACTATGTATCTCTGTCTCACCCCCCTCCACCATCTCTCTCTCTCTCTCTTTGTCTTTTTCACTATGTATCTCTGTCTCACCCCCCTCCACCATCTCTCTCTCTCTCTCTTTGTCTTTTTCACTATGTATCTCTGTCTCACCCCCCCACCACCATCTCTCTCTCTCTCTTTGTCTTTTTCACTATGTATCTCTGTCTCACCCCCCCCCACCACCATCTCTCTCTCTCTCTTTGTCTTTTTCACTATGTATCTCTGTCTCACCCCCCCCCACCACCATCTCTCTCTCTCTCTTTGTCTTTTTCACTATGTATCTCTGTCTCACCCCCCCCACCACCATCTCTCTCTCTCTCTTTGTCTTTTTCACTATGTATCTCTGTCTCACCCCCCCACCACCATCTCTCTCTCTCTCTTTGTCTTTTTCACTATGTATCTCTGTCTCACCCCCCCCACCACCATCTCTCTCTCTCTCTTTGTCTTTTTCACTATGTATCTCTGTCTCACCCCCCCCCCTCCACCACCATCTCTCTCTCTCTTTGTCTTTTTCACTATGTATCTCTGTCTCACCCCCCCTCCACCACCTCTCTCTCTCTTTGTCTTTTTCACTATGTTTCTCTGTCTCACCCCCCCCCACCACCATCTCTCTCTCTCTTTGTCTTTTTCACTATGTATCTCTGTCTCACCCCCCCACCACCATCTCTCTCTCTCTCTTTGTCTTTTCACTATGTATCTCTGTCTCACCCCCCCACCACCATCTCTCTCTCTCTCTTTGTCTTTTTCACTATGTATCTCTGTCTCACCCCCCACCACCATCTCTCTCTCTCTCTTTGTCTTTTTCACTATGTATCTCTGTCTCACCCCCCCACCACCATCTCTCTCTCTCTCTTTGTCTTTTTCACTATGTATCTCTGTCTCACCCCCCTCCACCATCTCTCTCTCTCTCTTTGTCTTTTTCACTATGTATCTCTGTCTCACCCCCCTCCACCATCTCTCTCTCTCTCTTTGTCTTTTTCACTATGTATCTCTGTCTCACCCCCCCCCACCACCATCTCTCTCTCTCTCTTTGTCTTTTTCACTATGTATCTCTGTCTCACCCCCCCCCACCACCATCTCTCTCTCTCTCTTTGTCTTTTTCACTATGTATCTCTGTCTCACCCCCCCACCACCATCTCTCTCTCTCTCTTTGTCTTTTTCACTATGTATCTCTGTCTCACCCCCCACCACCATCTCTCTCTCTCTCTTTGTCTTTTTCACTATGTATCTCTGTCTCACCCCCCCCCCCCCACCACCATCTCTCTCTCTCTCTTTGTCTTTTTCACTATGTATCTCTGTCTCACCCCCTCCACCACCATCTCTCTCTCTCTCTTTGTCTTTTTCACTATGTATCTCTGTCTCACCCCCCTCCACCACCATCTCTCTCTCTCTCTTTGTCTTTTTCACTATGTATCTCTGTCTCACCCCCCCCTCCACCACCATCTCTCTCTCTCTCTTTGTCTTTTTCACTATGTATCTCTGTCTCACCCCCCTCCACCACCATCTCTCTCTCTCTTTGTCTTTTTCACTATGTATCTCTGTCTCACCCCCCCCTCCACCACCATCTCTCTCTTTGTCTTTTTCACTATGTATCTCTGTCCCCCCCTCCCTCCTCCATCTCTCTCTCTCTCTTTGTCTTTTTCACTATGTATCTCTGTCTCACCCCCCCCCCTCCACCACCATCTCTCTCTTTGTCTTTTTCACTATGTATCTCTGTCCCCCCCCCCTCCCTCCTCCATCTCTCTCTCTCTCTTTGTCTTTTTCACTATGTATCTCTGTCCCCCTCCCTCCTCCATCTCTCTCTCTCTCTTTGTCTTTTTCACTATGTATCTCTGTCTCACCCTCCCTCCTCCATCTCTCTCTCTCTCTTTGTCTTTTCACTATGTATCTCTGTCCCCCCCCCCTCCTCCATCTCTCTCTCTCTCTTTGTCTTTTTCACTAGGTATCTCTGTCTCACCCCCTCCCTCCCCCATCTCTCTCTCTCAATTCAATTTAAGGGCTTTATTGGCATGGGCAACATAGATCATAGATTTAGATTACTGAATGTACTGTATGTAAGTACATTATTTACCTTCAGAGGTGAATGTATCAAACCAGTTTCCGCGATTTAAAGGTGGTTTGTCGTTGTGCACTATCCTCAAACAATTGCATGGTATTTTTTCAATGTAATAGCTACTGTAAATTGAACAGTGCAGTTATTAGATTAACAATAATTTAAGCGTTCTGCCCTTATAAGACATGTCTATGTCCTGTAAAGTTTGCTGTTACTTACAACGTCATTCTAGTCACAGTTGCTCATGTTAGCAACAACCATCCCGGTATAAGGACACCGATGCCGAGGGTTTTCTTTATTTTTACTATTTTCTACGTTGTAGAATAATAGTGAAGACATGAAAACTATGAAATAACACATATGGAATCAATATATTTTAGATTTTAACCCTCCTTTGCCTTGATGACAACTTGCACACTGTTGGCATTCTCTCAACTAGTTTCATGAGGTAGTCACCTGGAATGCATTTAAATTAAGTTGTGACAGAGGTTGGAGGGGTGTGTGTGTGTGTGTGTGTGTGTGTGTGTGTGTGTGTGTGTGTGTGTGTGTGTGTGTGTGTGTGTGTGTGTGTGTGTGTGTGTGTGTGTGTGTGTGTGTGTGTGTGTGTGTGTGTGTGTGTGTGTGTGTGTGTGTGTGTGTGTGTGTGTGTGAGATGCTGTCAGCTTCATTTCCTCTGACACCTTGTTTCTAGGAAGGGGAAAAGGAAGAGAGGAGTTAAGGAGACAGGATGGGAGGCAGACTAGTGGGCTCCTTTTAAAGAGTCTCACACAAACCTTCAGGGCACTACTCGACACACACACACTCTTCAATCCACCTCCCACACAGTGTGTAACACCCACACACACTTCCACCCATCTACAGAGCGCCACTGTCTTTAAACCCACCCTCCCTCACTACATCACACCCCACCCAGACCAACAAGACCACCCACGTCACACCAAACACAATCAATTCCTCTTGCTTTGTATACAGGAGTACTACCATTAATATAGTCTTACTACTTCATCTGTTACTTCGACTACTACCCTGTCGGATTCAAATACGGGTTTTCATTTTGGTCTTAAACTGGTTGTTATGACGTCACTTCAACCCACTTTGCATGCTGGGACTACTACTACACACTAGTGTCAGAATGATTGTACTACATAACGTTAGTCATGTGCTGGTCGTCCCTGGTCGTCCCTGGTGTGTCATGCCTGGCTCAAGGCAAGGTCTCTGTGCTCACTGCAGTGTGTTAATCAGCGCAGGGCTTCCATGGAACTGTCTGTATGTCTCTCACTGTGCTTTTAAAAGAGCAGGACATACTGACCCCCTCACTCACTCACACATCCGCACACCCGGGTGGGCAGTAGGGTAGAAGGTTAAACAAGCGGTGCTATCTGGAGAGAGAGAAGGCAGTGTGACTATGACATCATGGCTCCACCTCTCAGGCTCTCCCCCTGTCACTCTGCTCCCCCTGTCACTCTGCTCCACCTCTCAGGCTCTCCCCCTATCACTCTGCTCCACCTCTCAGGCTCTCCCCCTGTCACTCTGCTCCCCCTGTCACTCTGCTCCACCTCTCAGGCTCTCCCCCTGTCACTCTGCTCCCCCTGTCACTCTGCTCCCTCTGTCACTCTGCTCCACCTCTCAGGCTCTCCCCCTGTCACTCTGCTCCCCCTGTCACTCTGCTCCCTCTGTCACTCTGCTCCCTCTGTCACTCTGCTCCCCCTGTCACTCTGCTCCCTCTGTCACTCTGCTCCCCCTGTCACTCTGCTCCCCCTGTCACTCTGCTCCCCCTGTCACTCTGCTCCACCTCTCAGGCTCTCCCCCTGTCACTCTGCTCCCCCTGTCACTCTGCTCCCCCTGTCACTCTGCTCCCCCTGTCACTCTGCTCAGGGTCTCCCTCTGTCACTCTGCTCCCTCTGTCACTCTGCTCCCTCTGTCACTCTGCTCCCTCTGTCACTCTGCTCCCCCTGTCCCTCTGCTCCCTCTGTCACTCTGCTCCCTCCATCCCTTTATCTCTCTGCTCTCTCTGTCACTCTGCTCCCCCTGTCCCTCTGCTCCCTCTGTCACTCTGCTCCCTCCATCCCTTTATCTCTCTGCTCCCTCTGTCACTCTGCTCCCTCTGTCACTCTGCTCCCCCTGTCCTTCTGCTCCCTTGTCCTTCTGCTCCCTCTGTCCTTCTGCTCCCCCTGTCCTTCTGCTCCCTCTGTCCCCCTGTCCTTCTGCTCCCCCTGTCCTTCTGCTCCCTCTGTCCTTCTGCTCCCTCTGTCCTTCTGCTCCCCCTGTCCTTCTGCTCCCTCTGTCCCCCTGTCCTTCTGCTCCCCCAGTCCTTCTGCTCCCTCTGTCCTTCTGCTCCCCCTGTCCTTCTGCTCCCCCTGTCCTTCTGCTCCCCCTGTCCTTCTGCTCCCTCTGTCCTTCTGCTCCCTCTGTCCTTCTGCTCCCCCTGTCCTTCTGCTCCCCCTGTCCTTCTGCTCCCTCTGTCCCCTTGTCCTGCTCCCCCTGTCCTTCTGCTCCCCCTGTCCTTCTGCTCCCTCTGTCCTTCTGGTCCCTCTGCTCCCCCTGTCCTTCTGCTCCCTCTGTCCTTCTGGTCCCTCTGTCCCTCTGCTCCCCCTGTCCTTCTGCTCCCTCTGTCCTTCTGGTCCCTCTGTCCCTCTGCTCCCCCTGTCCTTCTGCTCCCCCTGTCCTTCTGCTCCCTCTGTCCCCCTGTCCTTCTGCTCCCTCTGTCCCCCTGTCCTTCTGCTCCCTCTGTCCCTCTGTCCTTCTGCTCCCTCTGTCCTTCTGCTCCCTATGTCCCTCTGTCCTTCTGCTCCCTCTGTCCTTCTGCTCCCCCTGTCCTTCTGCTCCCCCTGTCTTTCTGCTCCCCCTGTCCTTCTGCTCCCTCTGTCCTTCTGCTCCCTCTGTCCTTCTGCTCCCTCTGTCCTTCTGCTCCCTGTGTCTCTGGAATAGAGACACAGCCAGCCTAATTTAATAATTACTAAGTCTGCCAGACAGACAGACAGACACACATACAGACACAACCAGGGACAGGGGTCTGGTCTGGCATGCTCTCTCTCTCGGCTGAGGCTCTATTACATCAGCCTGTCCTCAGCTGACTGAGACATTCCAACATGGCTGTGAAAGAGTCTTATTTAGAGAGGAAGTGTGTGTGCGCGTGTGTGTGTGTGCGTGCGTGGGCACATTTCCATGGGATCATTGTCATCACAGGCTAAAGGTATCCTCTGTGCTCTGCAGTGTGACGCCACTAGGTTATTGATTGTGTGTTTTGGCATCATGTTGCTATGACTGTCAATGACCTGATAGCCTGAGGCGTCTGCAATATATTGACGCCGTAGATCCCAAACAATTTAAGTTTACATATTACAGTTGATTATTTTTACCATTATTGAGTCCTTCCACCAATTCGGTGCCCTTTGAGATGTGCAACTTGTTGAGGGGAAAAAGCATTTGATTTCACCTAATTTTACCATTCTGTCACAAAGAGTACATGTTCAACTTCATAAAAAAACATGTTTTCCGAGGTTAAATAAATAAATTAGTATATTAAGTGCTTATTAAGTGCCAAATAAAGTAACAGGGTTGACTGTAACAGGTTTGACCGTAACAGGGTTGACCTAACAACCTGTTACAGCTATAAATCCTCATATGACAGCAGTTAAATGCAAACTTCGTTTGAAAAAAAATCTAGCCTGTCTGTCTATGGTTAACAGGTTTGACCGTAACAGGTTTGACCGTAACAGGTTTGACTGTAAACAGGGTTGACTGTAAACAGGGTTGACCGTAACAGGTTTGACCGTAACAGGGTTGACCGTAACAGGTTTGACCATAACAGGGTTGACTGTAAACAGGGTTGACTGTAAACAGGGTTGACCGTAACAGCTTTGACCATAACAGGGTTGACTGTAAACAGGGTTGACTGTAAACAGGGTTGACCGTAACAGGGTTGACCGTAACAGGTTTGACCGTAACAGGGTTGACCGTAACAGGGTTGACCTTAACAGGGTTGACCGTAACAGGGTTGACCGTAACAGGGTTGACCGTAACAGGGTTGACCGTAACAGGTTTGACCGTAACAGGGTTGACCGTAACAACCTGTTACAGCTATAAATCCTCATATGACAGCAGTTAAATGCAAACTTCGTTTGAAAAAAAATCTAGCCTGTCTGTCTATGGTTAACAGGTTTGACCGTAACAGAGTTGACTGTAAACAGGTTTGACCGTAACAGGTTTGACCGTAACAGGTTTGACTGTAAACAGGGTTGGGGGTTAAGATGGTTCAGATCTTCCTGGGGGTCAAAGGGTGCACAGGATACTGCATTCTGACATGTCGGGGTTAAGATGGTTCAGATCTTCCTGGAGGTCAAAGGGTGCACAGGATACTGCATTCTGACATGTCGGGGTTAAGATGGTTCAGATCTTCCTGGGGGTCAAAGGGTGCACAGGATACTGCATTCTGACATGTCGGGGTTAAGATGGTTCAGATCTTCCTGGAGGTCAAAGGGTGCACAGGATACTGCATTCTGACATGTCGGGGTTAAGATGGTTCAGATCTTCCTGGAGGTCAAAGGGTGCACAGGATACTGCATTCTGACATGTCGGGGTTAAGATGGTTCAGATCTTCCCGGAGGTCAAAGGGTGCACAGGATACTGCATTCTGACACTTCAGCAAGTCTTTATTTATTTAAATCTGATTTATTGAAATCTGACATCCAGCCAACTTGAAGCAATTTGTTAAAGTTTGAAATATCCAATAAATGTCGTTCCACTTCATGATTGTGTCCCACTTGTTGTTGATTCTTCACAAAAAATACAGTTTTATATCTTTATGTTTGAAGCCTGAAATGTGGCAAAAGGTCGCAAAGTTCAAGGGGGCCGAATACTTTCGCAAGGCACTGTACATAAAATCTATCATTTCCAAAATATCTATACAATGTGTAATCAAGAAGACATTCTCTACAATCATTCATGCAAATAAACCATGTTTTTTTTCTGATATAATTGCAATATAGGTGTACTGTCTGTAATCACATGTAAGAAGTTCAATTAAACAAATGTATTGAATGAAAATAAAAACATAACATTTATCACGGATTCCTTTGCATCAAGCCTGTCTTGAGCATTTGGGATAAATTCTCATCCACATCACAGTGAATGTCCTCATTGTTCATGCACCGCGGGAAAAAACCTTTTGTCATTGTGAATCGAAGCTTGAGATTGGTCTGCATTGATGTGGTCGCATGCCTCATCCACGGCCAGAAGGAGGGTGGCACACTCATGGGGAGGGCGATCGTACACCTTCCACCTCCGCGCTGAAAACAAATCATCAATAGGGTTGAGGAAAAGAGAGTATGGAGTCATGAATCGGAGATGGGACCAGAAACCGTGCCTGAACCACCTCTGCCTGGTGAACTCTGACCCTTGACCTTGACAGGCCTGCTCCATTTCACTGAGGAACACAATGAGGTGTGCTGCGTTGTAGGATCCAAGTATTGGCCTACGTCCTACCACACCATCTTCAGAGATAGCTGTGCTCATGGAGATGTTTTGGCCAACACTGCCACAGCCCACTCCTGCCGATCGGTCAGCACACTGCCACGGCCCACTCCTGCCGATCGGTCAGCACACAGCCACGGCCCACTTCTGCCGATCGGTCAGCACACTGCCACGGCCCACTCCTGCCGATCGGTCAGCACACAGCCACGGCCACCATCGTGCGGTCTTCTGTCCATTCTGACGGTAGAATAGATCATACTGGAACATGTTTAGTGAATTTAGATGCAACGTCAATAACTGTGAATGTGACGGGGAAGCATAGTTAACTTCCTGCAGACTAACCAGTCTTTAACAGGGTCCATGTCCATCTCTTTAACAGGGTCCATGCCCACCTCTTTAACAGGGTCCATGTCCATCTCTTTAACAGGGTCCATGCCCACCTCTTTAACAGGGTCCATGCCCACCTCTTTAACAGGGTCCATGTCCATCTCTTTAACAGGGTCCATGCCCACCTCTTTAACAGGGTCCATGCCCACCTCTTTAACAGGGTCCATGCCCACCTCTTTAACAGGGTCCATGTCCATCTCTTTAACAGGGTCCATGTCCATCTCTTTAACAGGGTCCATGTCCATCTCTTTAACAGGGTCCATGCCCATCTCTTTAACAGGGTCCATGCCCACCTCTTTAACAGGGTCCATGCCCACCTCTTTAACAGGATCCATGCCCACCTCTTTAACAGGGTCCATGCCCACCTCTTTAACAGGGTCCATGCCCACCTCATTGACAGGGTCCATGCCCACCTCTTTAACAGGGTCCATGCCCACCTCTTTAACAGGGTCCATGCCCATCTCATTGACAGGGTCCATTACCACCTCTTTAACAGGGTCCATGCCCACCTCTTTATTAACAGGGTCCATATGCCCACCTCTTTAACAGGGTCCATGTCCATCTCTTTATTAACAGGGTCCATGCCCACCTCTTTATTAACAGGGTCCATGCCCACCTCTTTATTAACAGGGTCCATGCCCACCTCTTTATTAACAGGGTCCATACCCACCTCTTTATTAACAGGGTCCATGCCCACCTCTTTAACAGGGTCCATGCCCACCTCTTTATTGACAGGGTCCATGCCCACCTCTTTATTAACAGGGTCCATGCCCACCTCTTTATTAACAGGGTCCATGCCCACCTCTTTATTGACAGGGTCCATGCCCACCTCTTTATTAACAGGGTCCATGCCCACCTCTTTAACAGGGTCCATGCCCACCTCTTTATTAACAGGGTCCATGCCCACCTCTTTATTAACAGGGTCCATGCCCACCTCTTTATTAACAGGGTCCATGCCCACCTCTTTATTAACAGGGTCCATGCCCACCTCTTTATTAACAGGGTCCATGCCCACCTCTTTATTAACAGGGTCCATGCCCACCTCTTTATTAACAGGGTCCATGCCCACCTCTTTAACAGGGTCCATGCCCACCTCTTTAACAGGGTCCATGCCCACCTCTTTAACAGGGTCCATGCCCACCTCTTTATTAACAGGGTCCATGCCCACCTCTTTATTAACAGGGTCCATGCCCACCTCTTTATTAACAGGGTCCATGCCCACCTCTTTATTAACAGGGTCCATGCCCACCTCTTTATTAACAGGGTCCATGCCCACCTCTTTAACAGGGTCCATGCCCACCTCTTTATTGACAGGGTCCATGCCCACCTCTTTAACAGGGTCCATGCCCACCTCTTTAACAGGGTCCATGCCCACCTCTTTAACAGGGTCCATGCCCACCTCTTTAACAGGGTCCATGCCCACCTCATTGACAGGGTCCATGTCCACCTCTTTATTGACAGGGTCCATGCCCACCTCTTTATTAACAGGGTCCATGCCCACCTCTTTATTAACAGGGTCCATGCCCACCTCTTTAACAGGGTCCATGCCAACCTCTTTATTGACAGGGTCCATGCCCACCTCTTTAACAGGGTCCATGCCCACCTCTTTAACAGGGTCCATGCCCACCTCTTTAACAGGGTCCATGCCCACCTCTTTAACAGGGTCCATGCCCACCTCTTTATTGACAGGGTCCATGCCCACCTCATTGACAGGGTCCATGTCCACCTCTTTATTGACAGGGTCCATGCCCACCTCTTTAACAGGGTCCATGCCCACCTCTTTAACATGGTCCATGCCCACCTCTTTAACAGGGTCCATGCCCACCTCATTGACAGGGTCCATGCCCACCTCTTTAACAGGGTCCATGCCCACCTCATTGACAGGGTCCATGCCCACCTCTTTATTAACAGGGTCCATGCCCACCTCTTTAACAGGGTCCATGCCCACCTCTTTAACAGGGTCCGTGCCCACCTCATTGTGGTCCTTCTGTAGCTCAGTTGGTAGAGCATGGCGCTTGTAACGCCAGGGTAGTGGGTTCGATCCCCGGGACCACCCATACGTAGAATGTATGCACACATGACTGTAAGTCGCTTTGAATAAAAGCGTCTGCTAAATGGCATATATTATTATTATATATATTATTATTATATTATTATGATATATTATTCCCACCTCTTTATTAACAGGGTCCATGCCCACCTTATTGACAGGGTCCATGTCCACCTCTTTATTAACAGGGTCCATGCCCACCTCTTTAACAGGGTCCATGCCCACCTCTTTAACAGGGTCCATGCCCACCTCTTTAACAGGATCCATGCCCACCTCTTTATTAACAGGGTCCATGCCCACCTCTTTAACAGGATCCATGCCCACCTCTTTATTAACAGGGTCCATGCCCACCTCATTGACAGGGTCTATGCCCACCTCTTTATTAACAGGGTCCATGCCCACCTCTTTAACAGGGTCCATGCCCACCTCATTGACAGGGTCTATGCCCACCTCTTTAACAGGGTCCATGCCCACCTCTTTATTGACAGGGTCCATGCCCACCTCTTTATTAACAGGGTCCATGCCCACCTCTTTATTAACAGGGTCCATGCCCACCTCTTTATTAACAGGGTCCATGCCCACCTCTTTATTAACAGGGTCCATGCCCACCTCTTTAACAGGGTCCATGCCCACCTCTTTAACAGGGTCCATGCCCACCTCTTTAACAGGGTCCATGCCCACCTCTTTATTAACAGGGTCCATGCCCACCTCTTTATTAACAGGGTCCATGCCCACCTCTTTATTAACAGGGTCCATGCCCACCTCTTTATTAACAGGGTCCATGCCCACCTCTTTATTAACAGGGTCCATGCCCACCTCTTTAACAGGGTCCATGCCCACCTCTTTATTGACAGGGTCCATGCCCACCTCTTTAACAGGGTCCATGCCCACCTCTTTAACAGGGTCCATGCCCACCTCTTTAACAGGGTCCATGCCCACCTCTTTAACAGGGTCCATGCCCACCTCATTGACAGGGTCCATGTCCACCTCTTTATTGACAGGGTCCATGCCCACCTCTTTATTAACAGGGTCCATGCCCACCTCTTTATTAACAGGGTCCATGCCCACCTCTTTAACAGGGTCCATGCCAACCTCTTTATTGACAGGGTCCATGCCCACCTCTTTAACAGGGTCCATGCCCACCTCTTTAACAGGGTCCATGCCCACCTCTTTAACAGGGTCCATGCCCACCTCTTTAACAGGGTCCATGCCCACCTCTTTAACAGGGTCCATGCCCACCTCTTTTAGGGTCCATGACAGGGTCCAGGGTCCCACCTCATTGACAGGGTCCATGTCCACCTCTTTATTGACAGGGTCCATGCCCACCTCTTTAACATGGTCCATGCCCACCTCTTTAACAGGGTCCATGCCCACCTCATTGACAGGGTCCATGCCCACCTCTTTAACAGGGTCCATGCCCACCTCATTGACAGGGTCCATGCCCACCTCTTTATTAACAGGGTCCATGCCCACCTCTTTAACAGGGTCCATGCCCACCTCTTTAACAGGGTCCGTGCCCACCTCATTGTGGTCCTTCTGTAGCTCAGTTGGTAGAGCATGGCGCTTGTAACGCCAGGGTAGTGGGTTCGATCCCCGGGACCACCCATACGTAGAATGTATGCACACATGACTGTAAGTCGCTTTGAATAAAAGCGTCTGCTAAATGGCATATATTATTATTATTATTATATATATTATTATTATATTATTATGATATATTATTCCCACCTCTTTATTAACAGGGTCCATGCCCACCTTATTGACAGGGTCCATGTCCACCTCTTTATTAACAGGGTCCATGCCCACCTCTTTAACAGGGTCCATGCCCACCTCTTTAACAGGGTCCATGCCCACCTCTTTAACAGGATCCATGCCCACCTCTTTATTAACAGGGTCCATGCCCACCTCTTTAACAGGATCCATGCCCACCTCTTTATTAACAGGGTCCATGCCCACCTCATTGACAGGGTCTATGCCCACCTCTTTATTAACAGGGTCCATGCCCACCTCTTTAACAGGGTCCATGCCCACCTCATTGACAGGGTCTATGCCCACCTCTTTAACAGGGTCCATGCCCACCTCTTTATTGACAGGGTCCATGCCCACCTCTTTATTAACAGGGTCCATGCCCACCTCTTTATTAACAGGGTCCATGCCCACCTCTTTATTAACAGGGTCCATGCCCACCTCTTTATTAACAGGGTCCATGCCCACCTCTTTAACAGGGTCCATGCCCACCTCTTTAACAGGGTCCATGCCCACCTCTTTAACAGGGTCCATGCCCACCTCTTTATTAACAGGGTCCATGCCCACCTCTTTATTAACAGGGTCCATGCCCACCTCTTTATTAACAGGGTCCATGCCCACCTCTTTATTAACAGGGTCCATGCCCACCTCTTTATTAACAGGGTCCATGCCCACCTCTTTAACAGGGTCCATGCCCACCTCTTTATTGACAGGGTCCATGCCCACCTCTTTAACAGGGTCCATGCCCACCTCTTTAACAGGGTCCATGCCCACCTCTTTAACAGGGTCCATGCCCACCTCTTTAACAGGGTCCATGCCCACCTCATTGACAGGGTCCATGTCCACCTCTTTATTGACAGGGTCCATGCCCACCTCTTTATTAACAGGGTCCATGCCCACCTCTTTATTAACAGGGTCCATGCCCACCTCTTTAACATGCACATCCATGCCAACCTCTTTATTGACAGGGTCCATGCCCACCTCTTTAACAGGGTCCATGCCCACCTCTTTAACAGGGTCCATGCCCACCTCTTTAACAGGGTCCATGCCCACCTCTTTAACAGGGTCCATGCCCACCTCTTTAACAGGGTCCATGCCCACCTCTTTATTGACAGGGTCCATGCCCACCTCTTTATTAACAGGGTCCATGCCCACCTCTTTATTAACAGGGTCCATGCCCACCTCTTTATTAACAGGGTCCATGCCCACCTCTTTATTAACAGGGTCCATGCCCACCTCTTTAACAGGGTCCATGCCCACCTCTTTAACAGGGTCCATGCCCACCTCTTTAACAGGGTCCATGCCCACCTCTTTATTAACAGGGTCCATGCCCACCTCTTTATTAACAGGGTCCATGCCCACCTCTTTATTAACAGGGTCCATGCCCACCTCTTTATTAACAGGGTCCATGCCCACCTCTTTAACAGGGTCCATGCCCACCTCTTTATTGACAGGGTCCATGCCCACCTCTTTAACAGGGTCCATGCCCACCTCTTTAACAGGGTCCATGCCCACCTCTTTAACAGGGTCCATGCCCACCTCTTTAACAGGGTCCATGCCCACCTCATTGACAGGGTCCATGTCCACCTCTTTATTGACAGGGTCCATGCCCACCTCTTTATTAACAGGGTCCATGCCCACCTCTTTATTAACAGGGTCCATGCCCACCTCTTTAACAGGGTCCATGCCAACCTCTTTATTGACAGGGTCCATGCCCACCTCTTTAACAGGGTCCATGCCCACCTCTTTAACAGGGTCCATGCCCACCTCTTTAACAGGGTCCATGCCCACCTCTTTAACAGGGTCCATGCCCACCTCTTTATTGACAGGGTCCATGGCCACCTCATTGACAGGGTCCATGTCCACCTCTTTATTGACAGGGTCCATGCCCACCTCTTTAACAGGGTCCATGCCCACCTCTTTAACATGGTCCATGCCCACCTCTTTAACAGGGTCCATGCCCACCTCATTGACAGGGTCCATGCCCACCTCTTTAACAGGGTCCATGCCCACCTCATTGACAGGGTCCATGCCCACCTCTTTATTAACAGGGTCCATGCCCACCTCTTTAACAGGGTCCATGCCCACCTCTTTAACAGGGTCCGTGCCCACCTCATTGTGGTCCTTCTGTAGCTCAGTTGGTAAAGCATGGCGCTTGTAACGCCAGGGTAGTGGGTTCGATCCCCGGGACCACCCATACGTAGAATGTATGCACACATGACTGTAAGTCGCTTTGAATAAAAGCGTCTGCTAAATGGCATATATTATTATTATTATTTATATATTATTATTATATTATTATGATATATTATTCCCACCTCTTTATTAACAGGGTCCATGCCCACCTTATTGACAGGGTCCATGTCCACCTCTTTATTAACAGGGTCCATGCCCACCTCTTTAACAGGGTCCATGCCCACCTCTTTAACAGGGTCCATGCCCACCTCTTTAACAGGATCCATGCCCACCTCTTTATTAACAGGGTCCATGCCCACCTCTTTAACAGGATCCATGCCCACCTCTTTATTAACAGGGTCCATGCCCACCTCATTGACAGGGTCTATGCCCACCTCTTTATTAACAGGGTCCATGCCCACCTCTTTAACAGGGTCCATGCCCACCTCATTGACAGGGTCTATGCCCACCTCTTTAACAGGGTCCATGCCCACCTCTTTATTGACAGGGTCCATGCCCACCTCTTTATTGACAGGGTCCATGCCCACCTCTTTAACAGGACACAAACACAAACCTTTTTATGTTGTTCAAAATCCATATATATTAGACAAGCCAGTTTAAAATCTATAGGTTTACCAAACGGTTAAATGATTAACCATTAAGCAAAGTTGGATAAAGTGATGATCGATTGTATTTAAACTAATGAGAAAATAATCATATCATAGTATTGTGAGTATTGTGAAAGGCAATTACTTTATATGAAAGATATTTCTAGATGAAACACTGATTACAGTTGGTGGATTTTGGGATTTTGGGACACACTGTGGGATTTTGTGTGTTTGTGATTAAAGTTTAGAAAAAACAACCCTTTTCCTTGTGAAAATAGTACCAAAGCAATTAATAAAAACTGTAATAGCTGGGCAACTGCACACATTTCATATGACCACCGGTTCCAAATGACCACCGGTTCCATATGAACACCGGTTCCAAATGAACACCGGTTCCATATGAACACCGGTTCCAAATGACCACCGGTTCCAAATGAACACCGGTTCCATATGAACACCGGTTCCAAATGAACACCGGTTCCAAATGAACACCGGTTCCATATGAACACCGGTTCCAAATGAACACCGGTTCCAAATTAACACCGGTTCCATATGAACACCGGTTCCATATGAACACCGGTTCCATATGAACACCGGTTCCAAATGAACACCGGTTCCATATGACCACCGGTTCCAAATGACCACCGGTTCCAAATGAACACCGGTTCCAAATGAACACCGGTTCCAAATGACCACCGGTTCCAAATGACCACCGGTTCCAAATGAACACAGGTTCCAAATGAACACCCGTTCCAAATGAACACAGGTTCCATATGAACACCGGTTCCATATGAACACCGGTTCCATATGAACACCGGTTCCATATGAATTATTTACAAGGTTTATTGTTTGATTTATTTTTTACATTATATATTTTACATTATATAATTCAGTAAAATTATGTCAATCATGTGTTTTTATCGTAAGAAACTGCCAGCCGTTGGCTTCTAACAGCTGAGAACTGCTAGCTAGCATTTTTAATAGTGGTGTACTACGACGAAATAAACGTGACACAGTGTTTAAATGATAACACATTAGTGCAGGAAATGAAAAAAGTGATTCAAATGTAGGCCGTCATTGTAAATGAGAATTTGCTCTTGACTGACTTGACTAGTTAAATAAAGGTTAATGCTGGAAGTAAACAATTATCTATGCAAATGAGCAAACGCTGTGTGCATTAAGGAAATAGAATCCTGGCTCAAATAGAAGCCTCTCTAATAAGTGCCTGTTGTGTTCAGCGAATTAAGCAAATAAGGCTATTAATAACGTTTTCACGGTATACTGTAAATTAATCAGGTATTTGTAATTCCAGAACAAGGAATTACATAATTATAACGTACTAATTTACTCAAGTATAAATGTTAAATCTTTGTTTTTAAATTCACCTATGGGGAAACAAAAGTCAGCTGTTATGAGGTTTACTGAGGTTTCTGTTCACTTTTAACTTTATTTGTTTTATTCGTTATACAAATGAATTATATACATATGATACAGATTTAGTTGAAATAATTAAACATATGTATTTAGCTGTTCAGAATGAGTATAGTTTAAGAAAACATATTAAGTCTAACATCAAGACTGTAAAATAATTTAACACAACCTCTTCATACCCCTCTTCTCCATAAATATGACTCATCCTAATGAATATCAGAGGAATAGAGGATGCTCTGACATTTCAGTTCCTGCTCCACTATTACACCATTCCAGCTAAATAAAGGTCATTCCAGCTGTTTGTCCCTCACTACGGTCTTTTAGCCAGTCATGGCTCTGAGTCATGCTAGCTAAACCACACTCACGCTAGCTAGCTAACATACTGTAGCTGAGAGTCACCCACTGAACACAATGAGAGACAGACAGAGAGCATATAGTTTCACTGTGCTGCTGACACATGACAAGCTGTGATTCACACACACACCCTCACCCACCCTCCGTACATTCTGTAGTAATGGGTTTCCTACCGCCCCACCCAACCACTGTGCATTGTGTAGTAACTGGATTTTCTTGAGCCCAACCCAGTTACCATTCTCTCTCAATAACAATAACTATACAAAATTGCAGATTTTTAAATGTATATTATACTCATATTTTGACCTGATTATAAATTAGCTAATTCATTGGCTACTTCAGTAATTGAGATGTCCTACTTCAGTCCTTGTCTTTTTAAAGAATAGATTTGTATTACTTGTGTGTATAAATCTGTAGTAACCTGAAGAGCTACTCCAGCCTGTCTACTGCCTGACTACAACCTGACTCCAGCCTGTCTACTGCCTGACTACAACCTGACTCCAGCCGGACTCCAGCCTGTCTACAGCCTGACTACAACCTGACTCCAGCCTGACTCCAGCCTGACTACAACCTGACTACTACCTGACTCCAGCCTGACTCCAGCCTGACTACTACCTGACTACTACCTGACTCCAGCCTGACTACTACC
>NC_060181.1:87275192-87312692 GCF_021184085.1 Oncorhynchus gorbuscha | reverse complement strand
TGGGGGGGGGGGGGGGGTGGGGGAGTGAATGTATATACTGTAACTCAGCGCTTGTTTCTTTATGAATGGGCAGTCTGAGCGGACAATCTTATTGGTTGAGAGAAGAGCAGGGTTTCTGAGTGGACAGTAGGGTTCAGTCGCTTGTGTTTAAAGTCACCTTCTGCGGTCGCCTGTGTTCAGAGTCACCTTCTGCAGTCGCCTGTGTTTAGAGTCACCTTCTGCAGTCGCCTGTGTTCAGTCACCTTCTGCGGTCGCCTGTGTTCAGAGTCACCTTCTGCAGTCGCCTGTGTTCAGTCACCTTCTGCGGTCGCCTGTGTTCAGAGTCACCTTCTGCAGTCGCCTGTGTTCAGTCACCTTCTGCGGTCGCCTGTGTTCAGAGTCACCTTCTGTGGTCGCCTGTGTTCAGAGTCACCTTCTGTGGTCGCCTGTGTTCAGAGTCACCTTCTGTGGTCGCCTGTGTTTAGAGTCACCTTCTGCGGTCGCCTGTGTTCAGAGTCACCTTCTGCGGTCGCCTGTGTTTAGAGTCACCTTCTGCGGTCGCCTGTGTTCAGTCACCTTCTGCGGTCGCCTGTGTTCAGTCACCTTCTGTGGTTGCCTGTGTTCAGAGTCACCTTCTGTGGTCGCCTGTGTTCAGTCACCTTCTGTGGTCGCCTGTGTTCAGTCACCTCTGTGGTCGCCTGTGTTCAGTCACCTTCTGTGGTCGCCTGTGTTCAGTCACCTTCTGCGGTCTCCTGTGTTCAGTCACCTTCTGCGGTCTCCTGTGTTCAGTCACCTTCTGCGGTCTCCTGTGTTCAGTCACCTTCTGTGGTCTCCTGTGTTCAGTCACCTTCTGTGGTCGCCTTGCCCTCCCCCATTTACCAGCTGTTCTGAAAGGTGTGTGTGTGTGTGTGTGTGTGTGTGTGTGTGTGTGTGTGTGTGTGTGTGTGTGTGTGTGTGTGTGTGTGTGTGTGTGTGTGTGTGTGTGTGTGTGTGTGTGTGTGTGTGTGTGTGTGTGTGTGTGTGTGTGTGTGTGTTTGTCTAAGGGGGACTTAGTTACTTCCAGTTAAAACACAACTTCTGCTGTCAGGGAGGTTTACTCTGTAATGGTTGTCAGGGAGGTTTACTCTGTAATGGATGTCAGGGAGGTTTACTCTGTAATGGATGTCAGGGTGGTTTACTCTGTAATGGATGTCAGGGTGGTTTACCCTGTAATGGATGTCAGGGAGGTTTACTCTGTAATGGATGTCAGGGTGGTTTACTCTGTAATGGATGTCAGGGAGGTTTACCCTGTAATGGATGTCAGGGTGGTTTACTCTGTAATGGATGTCAGGGTGGTTTACTCTGTAATGGATGTCAGGGAGGTTTACTCTGTAATGGATGTCAGGGTGGTTTACTCTGTAATGGATGTCAGGGAGGTTTACCCTGTAATGGATGTCAGGGTGGTTTACTCTGTAATGGATGTCAGGGTGGTTTACTCTGTAATGGATGTCAGGGAGGTTTACTCTGTAATGGATGTCAGGGAGGTTTACTCTGTAATGGATGTCAGGGAGATCAGGGAGGTTTACTCTGTAATGGATGTCAGGGAGGTTTACTCTGTAATGGTTGTCAGGGAGGTTTACCCTGTAATAGATGTCAGGGAGGTTTACTCTGTAATGGATGTCAGGGAGGTTTACTCTGTAATGGATGTCAGGGAGGTTTACTCTGTAATGGATGTCAGGGAGGTTTACTCTGTAATGGATGTCAGGGAGATCGAGGGAGGTTTACTCTGTAATGGATGTCAGGGAGGTTTACCCTGTAATGGATGTCAGGGAGGTTTACCCTGTAATGGATGTCAGGGAGGTTTACTCTGTAATGGATGTCAGGGAGGTTTACTCTATAATGGATGTCAGGGAGGTTTACTCTGTAATGGATGTCAGGGAGATCAGGGAGGTTTACTCTGTAATGGATGTAAGGGAGGTTTACCCTGTAATGGATGTCAGGGAGGTTTACTCTGTAATGGATGTAAGGGAGGTTTACCCTGTAATGGATGTCAGGGAGGTTTACCCTGTAATGGATGTCAGGGAGGTTTACCCTGTAATGGATGTCAGGGAGGTTTACTCTGTAATGGATGTCAGGGAGGTTTACCCTGCAATGGATGTCAGGGAGGTTTACCCTGTAATGGATGTCAGGGTGGTTTACTCTGTAATGGATGTCAGGGAGGTTTACTCTGTAATGGTTGTCAGGGAGGTTTACTCTGTAATGGATGTCAGGGTGGTTTACTCTGTAATGGATGTCAGGGAGGTTTACTCTGTAATGGGTGTCAGGGAGGTTTACTCTGTAATGGATGTCAGGGAGGTTTACCCTGTAATGGATGTCAGGGAGGTTTACTCTGTAATGGATGTAAGGGAGGTTTACCCTGTAATGGATGTCAGGGAGGTTTACTCTGTAATGGAAGTCAGGGAGGTTTACCCTGTAATGGATGTCAGGGAGGTTTACCCTGTAATGGATGTCAGGGAGATCAGGGAGGTTTACTCTGTAATGGATGTAAGGGAGGTTTACCCTGTAATAGATGTCAGGGAGGTTTACTCTGTAATGGATGTCAGGGAGGTTTACTCTGTAATGGATGTCAGGGAGGTTTACTCTGTAATGGATGTCAGGGAGATCGAGGGAGGTTTACTCTGTAATGGATGTCAGGGAGGTTTACCCTGTAATGGATGTCAGGGAGGTTTACTCTGTAATGGATGTCAGGGAGGTTTACTCTGTAATGGATGTCAGGGAGGTTTACTCTGTAATGGATGTCAGGGAGATCAGGGAGGTTTACTCTGTAATGGATGTCAGGGAGTTTTACTCTGTAATGGGTGTCAGGGAGGTTTACTCTGTAATGGATGTCAGGGAGGTTTACCCTGTAATGGATGTCAGGGAGGTTTACTCTGTAATGGATGTCAGGGAGATCAGGGAGGTTTACTCTGTAATGGATGTCAGGGAGGTTTACCCTGTAATGGATGTCAGGGAGGTTTACCCTGTAATGGATGTCAGGGAGGTTTACTCTGTAATGGATGTCAGGGAGGTTTACTCTGTAATGGATGTAAGGGAGGTTTACCCTGTAATGGATGTCAGGGAGATCAGGGAGGTTTACTCTGTAATGGTTGTCAGGGAGGTTTACTCTGTAATGGATGTCAGGGAGGTTTACTCTGTAATGGATGTCAGGGTGGTTTACTCTGTAATGGATGTCAGGGTGGTTTACCCTGTAATGGATGTCAGGGAGGTTTACTCTGTAATGGATGTCAGGGTGGTTTACTCTGTAATGGATGTCAGGGAGGTTTACCCTGTAATGGATGTCAGGGTGGTTTACTCTGTAATGGATGTCAGGGTGGTTTACTCTGTAATGGATGTCAGGGAGGTTTACCCTGTAATGGATGTCAGGGTGGTTTACTCTGTAATGGATGTCAGGGTGGTTTACTCTGTAATGGATGTCAGGGAGGTTTACTCTGTAATGGATGTCAGGAGGTTTACTCTGTAATGGATGTCAGGGAGATCAGGGAGGTTTACTCTGTAATGGATGTCAGGGAGGTTTACTCTGTAATGGTTGTCAGGGAGGTTTACCCTGTAATATATGTCAGGGAGGTTTACTCTGTAATGGATGTCAGGGAGGTTTACTCTGTAATGGATGTCAGGGAGGTTTACTCTGTAATGGATGTCAGGGAGGTTTACTCTGTAATGGATGTCAGGGAGATCGAGGGAGGTTTACTCTGTAATGGATGTCAGGGAGGTTTACCCTGTAATGGATGTCAGGGAGGTTTACTCTGTAATGGATGTCAGGGAGGTTTACTCTGTAATGGATGTCAGGGAGGTTTACTCTGTAATGCATGTCAGGGAGATCAGGGAGGTTTACTCTGTAATGGATGTAAGGGAGGTTTACCCTGTAATGGATGTCAGGGAGGTTTACTCTGTAATGGATGTAAGGGAGGTTTACCCTGTAATGGATGTCAGGGAGATCAGGGAGGTTTACTCTGTAATGGATGTAAGGGAGGTTTACCCTGTACTGGATGTCAGGGAGATCAGGGAGGTTTACTCTGTAATGGATGTCAGGGAGGTTTACCCTGCAATGGATGTCAGGGAGGTTTACCCTGTAATGGATGTCAGGGTGGTTTACCCTGTAATGGATGTCAGGGTGGTTTACTCTGTAATGGATGTCAGGGAGGTTTACTCTGTAATGGATGTCAGGGTGGTTTACTCTGTAATGGATGTCAGGGAGGTTTACTCTGTAATGGGTGTCAGGGAGGTTTACTCTGTAATGGATGTCAGGGAGGTTTACTCTGTAATGGGTGTCAGGGAGGTTTACTCTGTAATGGATGTCAGGGAGGTTTACCCTGTAATGGATGTCAGGGAGGTTAACTCTGTAATGGATGTAAGGGAGGTTTACCCTGTAATGGATGTCAGGGAGGTTTACTCTGTAATGGAAGTCAGGGAGGTTTACCCTGTAATGGATGTCAGGGAGGTTTACCCTGTAATGGATGTCAGGGAGATCAGGGAGGTTTACTCTGTAATGGATGTAAGGGAGGTTTACCCTGTAATAGATGTCAGGGAGGTTTACTCTGTAATGGATGTCAGGGAGGTTTACTCTGTAATGGATGTCAGGGAGGTTTACTCTGTAATGGATGTCAGGGAGATCGAGGGAGGTTTACTCTGTAATGGATGTCAGGGAGGTTTACCCTGTAATGGATGTCAGGGAGGTTTACTATGTAATGGATGTCAGGGAGGTTTACTCTGTAATGGATGTCAGGGAGGTTTACTCTGTAATGGATGTCAGGGAGATCAGGGAGGTTTACTCTGTAATGGATGTCAGGGAGGTTTACCCTGTAATGGATGTCAGGGAATTTTACTCTGTAATGGATGTAAGGGAGGTTTACCCTGTAATGGATGTCAGGGAGGTTTACTCTGTAATGGATGTAAGGGAGGTTTACCCTGTAATGGATGTCAGGGAGATCAGGGAGGTTTACTCTGTAATGGATGTCAGGGAGGTTTACCCTGTAATGGATGTCAGGGAGGTTTACTCTGTAATGGATGTAAGGGAGGTTTACCCTGTAATGGATGTCAGGGAGATCAGGGAGGTTTACCCTGTACTGGATGTCAGGGAGATCAGGGAGGTTTACTCTGTAATGGATGTCAGGGAGGTTTACCCTGCAATGGATGTCAGGGAGGTTTACCCTGTAATGGATGTCAGGGTGGTTTACTCTGTAATGGATGTCAGGGAGGTTTACTCTGTAATGGTTGTCAGGGAGGTTTACTCTGTAATGGATGTCAGGGTGGTTTACTCTGTAATGGATGTCAGGGAGGTTTACTCTGTAATGGGTGTCAGGGAGGTTTACTCTGTAATGGATGTCAGGGAGATTTACCCTGTAATGGATGTCAGGGAGGTTTACTCTGTATGGATGTCAGGGAGGTTTACTCTGTAATGGATGTCAGGGAGGTTTACCCTGTAATGGATGTCAGGGAGGTTTACCCTGTAATGGATGTAAGGGAGGTTTACCCTGTAATGGATGTCAGGGAGATCAGGGAGGTTTACTCTGTAATGGATGTAAGGGAGGTTTACCCTGTAATGGATGTCAGGGAGGTTTACTCTGCAATGGATGTCAGGGAGATTTACCCTGTAATGGATGTCAGGGTGGTTTACTCTGTAATGGATGTAAGGGAGGTTTACTCTGTAATGGTTGTCAGGGAGGTTTACTCTGTAATGGATGTAAGGGAGGTTTACCCTGTAATGGATGTCAGGGAGATCAGGGAGGTTTACTCTGTAATGGATGTCAGGGAGGTTTACCCTGTAATGGATGTCAGGGAGATTAGGGAGGTTTACTCTGTAATGGATGTAAGGGAGGTTTACTCTGTAATGGTTGTCAGGGAGGTTTACTCTGTAATGGATGTCAGGGAGGTTTACTCTGTAATGGATGTCAGGGAGGTTTACTCTGTAATGGATGTCAGGGAGGTTTACTCTGTAATGGATGTCAGGGAGGTTTACCCTGTAATAGATGTCAGGGAGGTTTACTCTGTAATGGATGTCAGGGAGGTTTACTATGTAATGGATGTCAGGGAGATCAGGGAGGTTTACTCTGTAATGGATGTCAGGGAGGTTTACTCTGTAATGGATGTCAGGGAGATCAGGGAGGTTTACTCTGTAATGGATGTCAGGGAGGTTTACCCTGTAATGGATGTCAGGGAGGTTTACTCTGTAATGGATGTCAGGGAGGTTTACTCTGTAATGGATGTCAGGGAGGTTTACCCTGTAATGGATGTCAGGGAGGTTTACTCTGTAATGGATGTAAGGGAGGTTTACCCTGTAATGGATGTCAGGGAGATCAGGGAGGTTTACTCTGTAATGGATGTCAGGGAGGTTTACCCTGCAATGGATGTCAGGGAGGTTTACCCTGTAATGGATGTCAGGGTGGTTTACTCTGTAATGGATGTCAGGGAGGTTTACTCTGTAATGGTTGTCAGGGAGGTTTACTCTGTAATGGATGTCAGGGAGGTTTACTCTGTAATGGATGTCAGGGTGGTTTACTCTGTAATGGATGTCAGGGAGGTTTACTCTGTAATGGGTGTCAGGGAGGTTTACTCTGTAATGGATGTCAGGGAGGTTTACCCTGTAATGGATGTCAGGGAGTTTTACTCTGTAATGGATGTAAGGGAGGTTTACTCTGTAATGGATGTCAGGGAGATCGAGGGAGGTTTACTCTGTAATGGATGTCAGGGAGGTTTACCCTGTAATGGATGTCAGGGAGGTTTACTCTGTAATGGATGTCAGGGAGGTTTACTCTGTAATGGATGTCAGGGAGGTTTACTCTGTAATGGATGTCAGGGAGATCAGGGAGGTTTACTCTGTAATGGATGTCAGGGAGTTTTACTCTGTAATGGGTGTCAGGGAGGTTTACTCTGTAATGGATGTCAGGGAGGTTTACCCTGTAATGGATGTCAGGGAGGTTTACTCTGTAATGGATGTCAGGGAGATAAGGGAGGTTTACTCTGTAATGGATGTCAGGGAGGTTTACCCTGTAATGGATGTCAGGGAGGTTTACCCTGTAATGGATGTCAGGGAGGTTTACTCTGTAATGGATGTCAGGGAGGTTTACTCTGTAATGGATGTAAGGGAGGTTTACCCTGTAATGGATGTCAGGGAGATCAGGAGGTTTACTCTGTAATGGTTGTCAGGGAGGTTTACTCTGTAATGGATGTCAGGGAGGTTTACTCTGTAATGGATGTCAGGGTGGTTTACTCTGTAATGGATGTCAGGGTGGTTTACCCTGTAATGGATGTCAGGGAGGTTTACTCTGTAATGGATGTCAGGGTGGTTTACTCTGTAATGGATGTCAGGGAGGTTTACCCTGTAATGGATGTCAGGGTGGTTTACTCTGTAATGGATGTCAGGGTGGTTTACTCTGTAATGGATGTCAGGGAGGTTTACCCTGTAATGGATGTCAGGGTGGTTTACTCTGTAATGGATGTCAGGGTGGTTTACTCTGTAATGGATGTCAGGGAGGTTTACTCTGTAATGGATGTCAGGGAGGTTTACTCTGTAATGGATGTAAGGGAGGTTTACCCTGTACTGGATGTCAGGGAGATCAGGGAGGTTTACTCTGTAATGGATGTCAGGGAGGTTTACCCTGCAATGGATGTCAGGGAGGTTTACCCTGTAATGGATGTCAGGGTGGTTTACTCTGTAATGGATGTCAGGGAGGTTTACTCTGTAATGGTTGTCAGGGAGGTTTACTCTGTAATGGATGTCAGGGTGGTTTATTCTGTAATGGATGTCAGGGAGGTTTACTCTGTAATGGGTGTCAGGGAGGTTTACTCTGTAATGGATGTCAGGGAGGTTTACCCTGTAATGGATGTCAGGGAGGTTTACTCTGTAATGGATGTAAGGGAGGTTTACCCTGTAATGGATGTCAGGGAGGTTTACCCTGTAATGGATGTAAGGAGGTTTACCCTGTAATGGATGTCAGGGAGGTTTACTCTGTAATGGATGTCAGGGAGGTTTACCCTGTAATGGATGTCAGGGAGGTTTACCCTGTAATGGATGTAAGGGAGGTTTACCCTGTAATGGATGTCAGGGAGATCAGGGAGGTTTACTCTGTAATGGATGTAAGGGAGGTTTACCCTGTAATGGATGTCAGGGAGGTTTACTCTGCAATGGATGTCAGGGAGGTTTACCCTGTAATAGATGTCAGGGTGGTTTACTCTGTAATGGATGTAAGGGAGGTTTACTCTGTAATGGTTGTCAGGAGGTTTACTCTGTAATGGATGTCAGGGAGGTTTACCCTGTAATGGATGTCAGGGAGGTTTACTCTGTAATGGATGTAAGGGAGGTTTACCCTGTAATGGATGTCAGGGAGATCAGGAGGTTTACTCTGTAATGGATGTCAGGGAGGTTTACCCTGCAATGGATGTCAGGGAGGTTTACCCTGTAATGGATGTCAGGGTGGTTTACTCTGTAATGGATGTCAGGGAGGTTTACTCTGTAATGGTTGTCAGGGAGGTTTACTCTGTAATGGATGTCAGGGAGGTTTACTCTGTAATGGATGTCAGGGTGGTTTACTCTGTAATGGATGTCAGGGAGGTTTACTCTGTAATGGGTGTCAGGGAGGTTTACTCTGTAATGGATGTCAGGGAGGTTTACCCTGTAATGGATGTCAGGGAGTTTTACTCTGTAATGGATGTAAGGGAGGTTTACTCTGTAATGGATGTCAGGGAGATCGAGGAGGTTTACTCTGTAATGGATGTCAGGGAGGTTTACCCTGTAATGGATGTCAGGGAGGTTTACTCTGTAATGGATGTCAGGGAGGTTTACTCTGTAATGGATGTCAGGGAGGTTTACTCTGTAATGGATGTCAGGGAGATCAGGGAGGTTTACTCTGTAATGGATGTCAGGGAGTTTTACTCTGTAATGGGTGTCAGGGAGGTTTACTCTGTAATGGATGTCAGGGAGGTTTACCCTGTAATGGATGTCAGGGAGGTTTACTCTGTAATGGATGTCAGGGAGATCAGGGAGGTTTACTCTGTAATGGATGTCAGGGAGGTTTACCCTGTAATGGATGTCAGGGAGGTTTACCCTGTAATGGATGTCAGGGAGGTTTACTCTGTAATGGATGTCAGGGAGGTTTACTCTGTAATGGATGTAAGGGAGGTTTACCCTGTAATGGATGTCAGGAGATCAGGGAGGTTTACTCTGTAATGGTTGTCAGGGAGGTTTACTCTGTAATGGATGTCAGGGAGGTTTACTCTGTAATGGATGTCAGGGTGGTTTACTCTGTAATGGATGTCAGGGTGGTTTACCCTGTAATGGATGTCAGGGAGGTTTACTCTGTAATGGATGTCAGGGTGGTTTACTCTGTAATGGATGTCAGGGAGGTTTACCCTGTAATGGATGTCAGGGTGGTTTACTCTGTAATGGATGTCAGGGTGGTTTACTCTGTAATGGATGTCAGGGAGGTTTACCCTGTAATGGATGTCAGGGTGGTTTACTCTGTAATGGATGTCAGGGTGGTTTACTCTGTAATGGATGTCAGGGAGGTTTACTCTGTAATGGATGTCAGGGAGGTTTACTCTGTAATGGATGTCAGGGAGATCAGGGAGGTTTACTCTGTAATGGATGTCAGGGAGGTTTACTCTGTAATGGTTGTCAGGGAGGTTTACCCTGTAATATATGTCAGGGAGGTTTACTCTGTAATGGATGTCAGGGAGGTTTACTCTGTAATGGATGTCAGGGAGGTTTACTCTGTAATGGATGTCAGGGAGGTTTACTCTGTAATGGATGTCAGGGAGATCGAGGGAGGTTTACTCTGTAATGGATGTCAGGGAGGTTTACCCTGTAATGGATGTCAGGGAGGTTTACTCTGTAATGGATGTCAGGGAGGTTTACTCTGTAATGGATGTCAGGGAGGTTTACTCTGTAATGGATGTCAGGGAGATCAGGGAGGTTTACTCTGTAATGGATGTAAGGGAGGTTTACCCTGTAATGGATGTCAGGGAGGTTTACTCTGTAATGGATGTAAGGGAGGTTTACCCTGTAATGGATGTCAGGGAGATCAGGGAGGTTTACTCTGTAATGGATGTAAGGGAGGTTTACCCTGTACTGGATGTCAGGGAGATCAGGGAGGTTTACTCTGTAATGGATGTCAGGGAGGTTTACCCTGCAATGGATGTCAGGGAGGTTTACCCTGTAATGGATGTCAGGGTGGTTTACCCTGTAATGGATGTCAGGGTGGTTTACTCTGTAATGGATGTCAGGGAGGTTTACTCTGTAATGGTTGTCAGGGAGGTTTACTCTGTAATGGATGTCAGGGTGGTTTACTCTGTAATGGATGTCAGGGAGGTTTACTCTGTAATGGGTGTCAGGGAGGTTTACTCTGTAATGGATGTCAGGGAGGTTTACCCTGTAATGGATGTCAGGGAGGTTAACTCTGTAATGGATGTAAGGGAGGTTTACCCTGTAATGGATGTCAGGGAGGTTTACTCTGTAATGGAAGTCAGGGAGGTTTACCCTGTAATGGATGTCAGGGAGGTTTACCCTGTAATGGATGTCAGGGAGATCAGGGAGGTTTACTCTGTAATGGATGTAAGGGAGGTTTACCCTGTAATAGATGTCAGGGAGGTTTACTCTGTAATGGATGTCAGGGAGGTTTACTCTGTAATGGATGTCAGGGAGGTTTACTCTGTAATGGATGTCAGGGAGATCGAGGGAGGTTTACTCTGTAATGGATGTCAGGGAGGTTTACCCTGTAATGGATGTCAGGGAGGTTTACTCTGTAATGGATGTCAGGGAGGTTTACTCTGTAATGGATGTCAGGGAGGTTTACTCTGTAATGGATGTCAGGGAGATCAGGGAGGTTTACTCTGTAATGGATGTCAGGGAGGTTTACCCTGTAATGGATGTCAGGGAAGTTTACTCTGTAATGGATGTAAGGGAGATTTACCCTGTAATGGATGTCAGGGAGGTTTACTCTGTAATGGATGTAAGGGAGGTTTACCCTGTAATGGATGTCAGGGAGATCAGGGAGGTTTACTCTGTAATGGATGTAAGGGAGGTTTACCCTGTACTGGATGTCAGGGAGATCAGGGAGGTTTACTCTGTAATGGATGTCAGGGAGGTTTACCCTGCAATGGATGTCAGGGAGGTTTACCCTGTAATGGATGTCAGGGTGGTTTACTCTGTAATGGATGTCAGGGAGGTTTACTCTGTAATGGTTGTCAGGGAGGTTTACTCTGTAATGGATGTCAGGGTGGTTTACTCTGTAATGGATGTCAGGGAGGTTTACTCTGTAATGGGTGTCAGGGAGGTTTACTCTGTAATGGATGTCAGGGAGGTTTACCCTGTAATGGATGTCAGGGAGGTTTACTCTGTAATGGATGTAAGGGAGGTTTACCCTGTAATGGATGTCAGGGAGGTTTACCCTGTAATGGATGTAAGGGGGGTTTACCCTGTAATGGATGTCAGGGAGGTTTACCCTGTAATGGATGTAAGGGAGGTTTACCCTGTAATGGATGTCAGGGAGATCAGGGAGGTTTACTCTGTAATGGATGTAAGGGAGGTTTACCCTGTAATGGATGTCAGGGAGGTTTACTCTGCAATGGATGTCAGGGAGATTTACCCTGTAATGGATGTCAGGGTGGTTTACTCTGTAATGGATGTAAGGGAGGTTTACTCTGTAATGGTTGTCAGGGAGGTTTACTCTGTAATGGATGTAAGGGAGGTTTACCCTGTAATGGATGTCAGGGAGATCAGGGAGGTTTACTCTGTAATGGATGTCAGGGAGGTTTACCCTGTAATGGATGTCAGGGAGATTAGGGAGGTTTACTCTGTAATGGATGTAAGGGAGGTTTACTCTGTAATGGTTGTCAGGGAGGTTTACTCTGTAATGGATGTCAGGGAGGTTTACTCTGTAATGGATGTCAGGGAGGTTTACTCTGTAATGGATGTCAGGGAGGTTTACTCTGTAATGGATGTCAGGGAGGTTTACCCTGTAATAGATGTCAGGGAGGTTTACTCTGTAATGGATGTCAGGGAGGTTTACTATGTAATGGATGTCAGGGAGATCAGGGAGGTTTACTCTGTAATGGATGTCAGGGAGGTTTACTCTGTAATGGATGTCAGGGAGATCAGGGAGGTTTACTCTATAATGGATGTCAGGGAGGTTTACCCTGTAATGGATGTCAGGGAGGTTTACTCTGTAATGGATGTCAGGGAGATCAGGGAGGTTTACTCTGTAATGGATGTCAGGGAGGTTTACTCTGTAATGGTTGTCAGGGAGGTTTACCCTGTAATAGATGTCAGGGAGGTTTACTCTGTAATGGATGTCAGGGAGGTTTACTCTGTAATGGATGTCAGGGAGGTTTACTCTGTAATGGATGTCAGGGAGGTTTACTCTGTAATGGATGTCAGGGAGATCGAGGGAGGTTTACTCTGTAATGGATGTCAGGGAGGTTTACCCTGTAATGGATGTCAGGGAGGTTTACTCTGTAATGGATGTCAGGGAGGTTTACTCTGTAATGGATGTCAGGGAGGTTTACTCTGTAATGGATGTCAGGGAGATCAGGGAGGTTTACTCTGTAATGGATGTAAGGGAGGTTTACCCTGTAATGGATGTCAGGGAGATCAGGGAGGTTTACTCTGTAATGGATGTAAGGGAGGTTTACCCTGTACTGGATGTCAGGGAGATCAGGGAGGTTTACTCTGTAATGGATGTCAGGGAGGTTTACCCTGCAATGGATGTCAGGGAGGTTTACCCTGTAATGGATGTCAGGGTGGTTTACTCTGTAATGGATGTCAGGGAGGTTTACTCTGTAATGGTTGTCAGGGAGGTTTACTCTGTAATGGATGTCAGGGTGGTTTACTCTGTAATGGATGTCAGGGAGGTTTACTCTGTAATGGGTGTCAGGGAGGTTTACTCTGTAATGGATGTCAGGGAGGTTTACCCTGTAATGGATGTCAGGGAGGTTTACTCTGTAATGGATGTAAGGGAGGTTTACCCTGTAATGGATGTCAGGGAGGTTTACTCTGTAATGGAAGTCAGGGAGGTTTACCCTGTAATGGATGTCAGGGAGGTTTACCCTGTAATGGATGTCAGGGAGATCAGGGAGGTTTACTCTGTAATGGATGTAAGGGAGGTTTACCCTGTAATAGATGTCAGGGAGGTTTACTCTGTAATGGATGTCAGGGAGGTTTACTCTGTAATGGATGTCAGGGAGGTTTACTCTGTAATGGATGTCAGGGAGATCGAGGAGGTTTACTCTGTAATGGATGTCAGGGAGGTTTACCCTGTAATGGATGTCAGGGAGGTTTACTCTGTAATGGATGTCAGGGAGGTTTACTCTGTAATGGATGTCAGGGAGGTTTACTCTGTAATGGATGTCAGGGAGATCAGGGAGGTTTACTCTGTAATGGATGTCAGGG
The DNA here is from genome assembly GCF_021184085.1 of Oncorhynchus gorbuscha. Lineage (NCBI taxonomy): Eukaryota > Metazoa > Chordata > Actinopteri > Salmoniformes > Salmonidae > Oncorhynchus > Oncorhynchus gorbuscha. The sequence goes on along the minus strand of NC_060181.1, from coordinate 87,299,293 downwards.
AGTTTTACTCTGTAATGGGTGTAAGGGAGGTTTACTCTGTAATGGTTGTCAGGGAGGTTTACTCTGTAATGGATGTCAGGGAGGTTTACCCTGTAATGGATGTCAGGGAGATTTACTCTGTAATGGATGGGAGGTTATTATAGGTTTACCCTGTAATGGATGTCAGGGAGGTTTACTCTGCAATGGATGTCAGGGAGGTTTACCCTGTAATGGATGTCAGGGTGGTTTACTCTGTAATGGATGTAAGGGAGGTTTACTCTGTAATGGTTGTCAGGGAGGTTTACTCTGTAATGGATGTCAGGGAGGTTTACCCTGTAATGGATGTCAGGGAGGTTTACTCTGTAATGGATGTAAGGGAGGTTTACCCTGTAATGGATGTCAGGGAGATCAGGGAGGTTTACTCTGTAATGGATGTCAGGGAGGTTTACCCTGCAATGGATGTCAGGGAGGTTTACCCTGTAATGGATGTCAGGGTGGTTTACTCTGTAATGGATGTCAGGGAGGTTTACTCTGTAATGGTTGTCAGGGAGGTTTACTCTGTAATGGATGTCAGGAGGTTTACTCTGTAATGGATGTCAGGGTGGTTTACTCTGTAATGGATGTCAGGGAGGTTTACTCTGTAATGGGTGTCAGGGAGGTTTACTCTGTAATGGATGTCAGGGAGGTTTACCCTGTAATGGATGTCAGGGAGGTTTACTCTGTAATGGATGTAAGGGAGGTTTACCCTGTAATGGATGTCAGGGAGGTTTACCCTGTAATGGATGTCAGGGAGGTTTACTCTGTAATGGAAGTCAGGGAGGTTTACCCTGTAATGGATGTCAGGGAGGTTTACCCTGTAATGGATGTCAGGGAGATCAGGGAGGTTTACTCTGTAATGGATGTAAGGGAGGTTTACCCTGTAATAGATGTCAGGGAGGTTTACTCTGTAATGGATGTCAGGGAGGTTTACTCTGTAATGGATGTCAGGGAGGTTTACTCTGTAATGGATGTCAGGGAGATCGAGGGAGGTTTACTCTGTAATGGATGTCAGGGAGGTTTACCCTGTAATGGATGTCAGGGAGGTTTACTCTGTAATGGATGTCAGGGAGGTTTACTCTGTAATGGATGTCAGGGAGGTTTACTCTGTAATGGATGTCAGGGAGATCAGGGAGGTTTACTCTGTAATGGATGTCAGGGAGTTTTACTCTGTAATGGGTGTAAGGGAGGTTTACTCTGTAATGGTTGTCAGGGAGGTTTACTCTGTAATGGATGTCAGGGAGGTTTACCCTGTAATGGATGTCAGGGAGATTTACTCTGTAATGGATGGGAGGTTATTATAGGTTTACCCTGTAATGGATGTCAGGGAGGTTTACTCTGCAATGGATGTCAGGGAGGTTTACCCTGTAATGGATGTCAGGGTGGTTTACTCTGTAATGGATGTAAGGGAGGTTTACTCTGTAATGGTTGTCAGGGAGGTTTACTCTGTAATGGATGTCAGGGAGGTTTACCCTGTAATGGATGTCAGGGAGGTTTACTCTGTAATGGATGTAAGGGAGGTTTACCCTGTAATGGATGTCAGGGAGATCAGGGAGGTTTACTCTGTAATGGATGTCAGGGAGGTTTACCCTGCAATGGATGTCAGGGAGGTTTACCCTGTAATGGATGTCAGGGTGGTTTACTCTGTAATGGATGTCAGGGAGGTTTACTCTGTAATGGTTGTCAGGGAGGTTTACTCTGTAATGGATGTCAGGGAGGTTTACTCTGTAATGGATGTCAGGGTGGTTTACTCTGTAATGGATGTCAGGGAGGTTTACTCTGTAATGGGTGTCAGGGAGGTTTACTCTGTAATGGATGTCAGGGAGGTTTACCCTGTAATGGATGTCAGGGAGGTTTACTCTGTAATGGATGTAAGGGAGGTTTACCCTGTAATGGATGTCAGGGAGGTTTACCCTGTAATGGATGTAAGGGAGGTTTACCCTGTAATGGATGTCAGGGAGGTTTACTCTGTAATGGATGTCAGGGAGGTTTACCCTGTAATGGATGTCAGGGAGGTTTACCCTGTAATGGATGTAAGGGAGGTTTACCCTGTAATGGATGTCAGGGAGATCAGGAGGTTTACTCTGTAATGGATGTAAGGGAGGTTCTGTAGCTGTAGCTCAGTTGGTAGAGCATGGCGCTTGTAATGCCAGGGTAGTGGGTTCGATCCCCGGGACCACCCATACGTAGAATGTATGTATGCACCCATACGTAGAATGTATGCACACATGACTGTAAGTCGCTTTGGATAAAAGCGTCTGCTAAATGGCATTTATTATTATTTTATTATTATAGGTTTACCCTGTAATGGATGTAAGGGAGGTTTACTCTGTAATGGATGTCAGGGAGGTTTACTCTGTAATGGATGTCAGGGAGGTTTACCCTGTAATGGATGTCAGGGAGGTTTACTCTGTAATGGATGTCAGGGAGGTTTACCCTGTAATGGATGTCAGGGAGGTTTACTCTGCAATGGATGTCAGGGAGGTTTACCCTGTAATGGATGTCAGGGAGGTTTACTCTGTAATGGATGTCAGGGAGGTTTACTCTGCAATGGATGTCAGGGAGGTTTACCCTGTAATGGATGTCAGGGTGGTTTACTCTGTAATGGATGTAAGGGAGGTTTACTCTGTAATGGATGTAAGGGAGGTTTACCCTGTAATGGATGTCAGGGAGGTTTACTCTGTAATGGATGTAAGGGAGGTTTACCCTGTAATGGATGTCAGGGAGATCAGGGAGGTTTACTCTGTAATGGATGTAAGGGAGGTTTACCCTGTACTGGATGTCAGGGAGATCAGGAGGTTTACTCTGTAATGGATGTCAGGGAGGTTTACCCTGCAATGGATGTCAGGGAGGTTTACCCTGTAATGGATGTCAGGGTGGTTTACTCTGTAATGGATGTCAGGGAGGTTTACTCTGTAATGGTTGTCAGGGAGGTTTACCCTGTAATGGATGTCAGGGAGGTTTACTCTGTAATGGATGTAAGGGAGGTTTACCCTGTAATGGATGTCAGGGAGGTTTACTCTGTAATGGAAGTCAGGGAGGTTTACCCTGTAATGGATGTCAGGGAGGTTTACCCTGTAATGGATGTCAGGGAGATCAGGGAGGTTTACTCTGTAATGGATGTAAGGGAGGTTTACCCTGTAATAGATGTCAGGGAGGTTTACTCTGTAATGGATGTAAGGGAGGTTTACCCTGTAATAGATGTCAGGGAGGTTTACTCTGTAATGGATGTCAGGGAGGTTTACTCTGTAATGGATGTCAGGGAGGTTTACTCTGTAATGGATGTCAGGGAGATCGAGGGAGGTTTACTCTGTAATGGATGTCAGGGAGGTTTACCCTGTAATGGATGTCAGGGAGGTTTACTCTGTAATGGATGTCAGGGAGGTTTACTCTGTAATGGATGTCAGGGAGGTTTACTCTGTAATGGATGTCAGGGAGATCAGGGAGGTTTACTCTGTAATGGATGTCAGGGAGTTTTACTCTGTAATGGGTGTAAGGGAGGTTTACTCTGTAATGGTTGTCAGGGAGGTTTACTCTGTAATGGATGTCAGGGAGGTTTACCCTGTAATGGATGTCAGGGAGGTTTACTCTGTAATGGATGGGAGGTTATTATAGGTTTACCCTGTAATGGATGTCAGGGAGGTTTACTCTGCAATGGATGTCAGGGAGGTTTACCCTGTAATGGATGTCAGGGTGGTTTACTCTGTAATGGATGTAAGGGAGGTTTACTCTGTAATGGTTGTCAGGGAGGTTTACTCTGTAATGGATGTCAGGGAGGTTTACCCTGTAATGGATGTCAGGGAGGTTTACTCTGTAATGGATGTAAGGGAGGTTTACCCTGTAATGGATGTCAGGGAGATCAGGGAGGTTTACTCTGTAATGGATGTCAGGGAGGTTTACCCTGCAATGGATGTCAGGGAGGTTTACCCTGTAATGGATGTCAGGGTGGTTTACTCTGTAATGGATGTCAGGGAGGTTTACTCTGTAATGGTTGTCAGGGAGGTTTACTCTGTAATGGATGTCAGGGAGGTTTACTCTGTAATGGATGTCAGGGTGGTTTACTCTGTAATGGATGTCAGGGAGGTTTACTCTGTAATGGGTGTCAGGGAGGTTTACTCTGTAATGGATGTCAGGGAGGTTTACCCTGTAATGGATGTCAGGGAGGTTTACTCTGTAATGGATGTAAGGGAGGTTTACCCTGTAATGGATGTCAGGGAGGTTTACCCTGTAATGGATGTAGGGGAGGTTTACCCTGTAATGGATGTCAGGGAGGTTTACTCTGTAATGGATGTCAGGGAGGTTTACCCTGTAATGGATGTAGGGAGGTTTACCCTGTAATGGATGTCAGGGAGATCAGGGAGGTTTACTCTGTAATGGATGTAAGGGAGGTTCTGTAGCTGTAGCTCAGTTGGTAGAGCATGGCGCTTGTAATGCCAGGGTAGTGGGTTCGATCCCCGGGACCACCCATACGTAGAATGTATGTATGCACCCATACGTAGAATGTATGCACACATGACTGTAAGTCGCTTTGGATAAAAGCGTCTGCTAAATGGCATTTATTATTATTTTATTATTATAGGTTTACCCTGTAATGGATGTAAGGGAGGTTTACTCTGTAATGGATGTCAGGGAGGTTTACTCTGTAATGGATGTCAGGGAGGTTTACCCTGTAATGGATGTCAGGGAGGTTTACTCTGTAATGGATGTCAGGGAGGTTTACCCTGTAATGGATGTCAGGGAGGTTTACTCTGCAATGGATGTAAGGGAGGTTTACCCTGTAATGGATGTCAGGGAGGTTTACTCTGTAATGGATGTCAGGGAGGTTTACTCTGCAATGGATGTCAGGGAGGTTTACCCTGTAATGGATGTCAGGGTGGTTTACTCTGTAATGGATGTAAGGGAGGTTTACTCTGTAATGGTTGTCAGGGAGGTTTACTCTGTAATGGATGTCAGGGAGGTTTACACTGTAATGGATGTCAGGGAGGTTTACTCTGTAATGGATGTAAGGGAGGTTTACCCTGTAATGGATGTCAGGGAGATCAGGGAGGTTTACTCTGTAATGGATGTCAGGGAGGTTTACCCTGCAATGGATGTCAGGGAGGTTTACCCTGTAATGGATGTCAGGGTGGTTTACTCTGTAATGGATGTCAGGGAGGTTTACTCTGTAATGGTTGTCAGGGAGGTTTACTCTGTAATGGATGTCAGGGAGGTTTACTCTGTAATGGATGTCAGGGTGGTTTACTCTGCAATGGATGTCAGGGAGATTTACTCAGTAATGGGTGTCAGGGAGGTTTACTCTGTAATGGATGTCAGGGAGGTTTACCCTGTAATGGATGTCAGGGAGTTTTACTCTGTAATGGATGTAAGGGAGGTTTACCCTGTAATGGATGTCAGGGAGGTTTACCCTGTAATGGATGTAAGGGAGGTTTACCCTGTAATGGATGTCAGGGAGGTTTACTCTGTAATGGATGTCAGGGAGGTTTACCCTGTAATGGATGTCAGGGAGGTTTACTCTGTAATGGATGTAAGGGGGGTTTACCCTGTAATGGATGTCAGGGAGAATAGGGAGGTTTACTCTGTAATGGATGTAAGGGAGGTTTACTCTGTAATGGTTGTCAGGGAGGTTTACTCTGTAATGGATGTCAGGGAGGTTTACTCTGTAATGGATGTCAGGGAGGTTTACTCTGTAATGGATGTCAGGGAGGTTTACTCTGTAATGGATGTCAGGGAGGTTTACCCTGTAATAGATGTCAGGTAGGTTTACTCTGTAATGGATGTCAGGGAGGTTTACTATGTAATGGATGTCAGGGAGATCAGGGAGGTTTACTCTGTAATGGATGTCAGGGAGGTTTACTCTGTAATGGATGTCAGGGAGATCAGGGAGGTTTACTCTGTAATGGATGTCAGGGAGGTTTACCCTGTAATGGATGTCAGGGAGGTTTACTCTGTAATGGATGTCAGGGAGGTTTACTCTGTAATGGATGTCAGGGAGGTTTACTCTGTAATGGATGTCAGGGAGATCAGGGAGTTTTACTCTGTAATGGGTGTCAGGGAGGTTTACTCTGTAATGGATGTCAGGGAGGTTTACTCTGTAATGGATGTCAGGGTGGTTTACTCTGTAATGGATGTCAGGGAGGTTTACTCTGTAATGGGTGTCAGGGAGGTTTACTCTGTAATGGATGTCAGGGAGGTTTACCCTGTAATGGATGTCAGGGAGGTTTACTCTGTAATGGATGTAAGGGAGGTTTACCCTGTAATGGATGTCAGGGAGGTTTACCCTGTAATGGATGTAAGGGAGGTTTACCCTGTAATGGATGTCAGGGAGGTTTACTCTGTAATGGATGTCAGGGAGGTTTACCCTGTAATGGATGTCAGGGAGGTTTACCCTGTAATGGATGTAAGGGAGGTTTACCCTGTAATGGATGTCAGGGAGATCAGGGAGGTTTACTCTGTAATGGATGTAAGGGAGGTTCTGTAGCTGTAGCTCAGTTGGTAGAGCATGGCGCTTGTAATGCCAGGGTAGTGGGTTCGATCCCCGGGACCACCCATACGTAGAATGTATGTATGCACCCATACGTAGAATGTATGCACACATGACTGTAAGTCGCTTTGGATAAAAGCGTCTGCTAAATGGCATTTATTATTATTTTATTATTATAGGTTTACCCTGTAATGGATGTAAGGGAGGTTTACTCTGTAATGGATGTCAGGGAGGTTTACTCTGTAATGGATGTCAGGGAGGTTTACCCTGTAATGGATGTCAGGGAGGTTTACTCTGTAATGGATGTCAGGGAGGTTTACCCTGTAATGGATGTCAGGGAGGTTTACTCTGCAATGGATGTCAGGGAGGTTTACCCTGTAATGGATGTCAGGGAGGTTTACTCTGTAATGGATGTCAGGGAGGTTTACTCTGCAATGGATGTCAGGGAGGTTTACCCTGTAATGGATGTCAGGGTGGTTTACTCTGTAATGGATGTAAGGGAGGTTTACTCTGTAATGGATGTAAGGGAGGTTTACCCTGTAATGGATGTCAGGGAGGTTTACTCTGTAATGGATGTAAGGGAGGTTTACCCTGTAATGGATGTCAGGGAGATCAGGGAGGTTTACTCTGTAATGGATGTAAGGGAGGTTTACCCTGTACTGGATGTCAGGGAGATCAGGGAGGTTTACTCTGTAATGGATGTCAGGGAGGTTTACCCTGCAATGGATGTCAGGGAGGTTTACCCTGTAATGGATGTCAGGGTGGTTTACTCTGTAATGGATGTCAGGGAGGTTTACTCTGTAATGGTTGTCAGGGAGGTTTACCCTGTAATGGATGTCAGGGAGGTTTACTCTGTAATGGATGTAAGGGAGGTTTACCCTGTAATGGATGTCAGGGAGGTTTACTCTGTAATGGAAGTCAGGGAGGTTTACCCTGTAATGGATGTCAGGGAGGTTTACCCTGTAATGGATGTCAGGGAGATCAGGGAGGTTTACTCTGTAATGGATGTAAGGGAGGTTTACCCTGTAATAGATGTCAGGGAGGTTTACTCTGTAATGGATGTAAGGGAGGTTTACCCTGTAATAGATGTCAGGGAGGTTTACTCTGTAATGGATGTCAGGGAGGTTTACTCTGTAATGGATGTCAGGGAGGTTTACTCTGTAATGGATGTCAGGGAGATCGAGGGAGGTTTACTCTGTAATGGATGTCAGGGAGGTTTACCCTGTAATGGATGTCAGGGAGGTTTACTCTGTAATGGATGTCAGGGAGGTTTACTCTGTAATGGATGTCAGGGAGGTTTACTCTGTAATGGATGTCAGGGAGATCAGGGAGGTTTACTCTGTAATGGATGTCAGGGAGTTTTACTCTGTAATGGGTGTAAGGGAGGTTTACTCTGTAATGGTTGTCAGGGAGGTTTACTCTGTAATGGATGTCAGGGAGGTTTACCCTGTAATGGATGTCAGGGAGGTTTACTCTGTAATGGATGGGAGGTTATTATAGGTTTACCCTGTAATGGATGTCAGGGAGGTTTACTCTGCAATGGATGTCAGGGAGGTTTACCCTGTAATGGATGTCAGGGTGGTTTACTCTGTAATGGATGTAAGGGAGGTTTACTCTGTAATGGTTGTCAGGGAGGTTTACTCTGTAATGGATGTCAGGGAGGTTTACCCTGTAATGGATGTCAGGGAGGTTTACTCTGTAATGGATGTAAGGGAGGTTTACCCTGTAATGGATGTCAGGGAGATCAGGGAGGTTTACTCTGTAATGGATGTCAGGGAGGTTTACCCTGCAATGGATGTCAGGGAGGTTTACCCTGTAATGGATGTCAGGGTGGTTTACTCTGTAATGGATGTCAGGGAGGTTTACTCTGTAATGGTTGTCAGGGAGGTTTACTCTGTAATGGATGTCAGGGAGGTTTACTCTGTAATGGATGTCAGGGTGGTTTACTCTGTAATGGATGTCAGGGAGGTTTACTCTGTAATGGGTGTCAGGGAGGTTTACTCTGTAATGGATGTCAGGGAGGTTTACCCTGTAATGGATGTCAGGGAGGTTTACTCTGTAATGGATGTAAGGGAGGTTTACCCTGTAATGGATGTCAGGGAGGTTTACCCTGTAATGGATGTAGGGGAGGTTTACCCTGTAATGGATGTCAGGGAGGTTTACTCTGTAATGGATGTCAGGGAGGTTTACCCTGTAATGGATGTAAGGGAGGTTTACCCTGTAATGGATGTCAGGGAGATCAGGGAGGTTTACTCTGTAATGGATGTAAGGGAGGTTCTGTAGCTGTAGCTCAGTTGGTAGAGCATGGCGCTTGTAATGCCAGGGTAGTGGGTTCGATCCCCGGGACCACCCATACGTAGAATGTATGTATGCACCCATACGTAGAATGTATGCACACATGACTGTAAGTCGCTTTGGATAAAAGCGTCTGCTAAATGGCATTTATTATTATTTTATTATTATAGGTTTACCCTGTAATGGATGTAAGGGAGGTTTACTCTGTAATGGATGTCAGGGAGGTTTACTCTGTAATGGATGTCAGGGAGGTTTACCCTGTAATGGATGTCAGGGAGGTTTACTCTGTAATGGATGTCAGGGAGGTTTACCCTGTAATGGATGTCAGGGAGGTTTACTCTGCAATGGATGTAAGGGAGGTTTACCCTGTAATGGATGTCAGGGAGGTTTACTCTGTAATGGATGTCAGGGAGGTTTACTCTGCAATGGATGTCAGGGAGGTTTACCCTGTAATGGATGTCAGGGTGGTTTACTCTGTAATGGATGTAAGGGAGGTTTACTCTGTAATGGTTGTCAGGGAGGTTTACTCTGTAATGGATGTCAGGGAGGTTTACACTGTAATGGATGTCAGGGAGGTTTACTCTGTAATGGATGTAAGGGAGGTTTACCCTGTAATGGATGTCAGGGAGATCAGGGAGGTTTACTCTGTAATGGATGTCAGGGAGGTTTACCCTGCAATGGATGTCAGGGAGGTTTACCCTGTAATGGATGTCAGGGTGGTTTACTCTGTAATGGATGTCAGGGAGGTTTACTCTGTAATGGTTGTCAGGGAGGTTTACTCTGTAATGGATGTCAGGGAGGTTTACTCTGTAATGGATGTCAGGGTGGTTTACTCTGCAATGGATGTCAGGGAGATTTACTCAGTAATGGGTGTCAGGGAGGTTTACTCTGTAATGGATGTCAGGGAGGTTTACCCTGTAATGGATGTCAGGGAGTTTTACTCTGTAATGGATGTAAGGGAGGTTTACCCTGTAATGGATGTCAGGGAGGTTTACCCTGTAATGGATGTAAGGGAGGTTTACCCTGTAATGGATGTCAGGGAGGTTTACTCTCTGTAATGGATGTCAGGGAGGTTTACCCTGTAATGGATGTCAGGGAGGTTTACTCTGTAATGGATGTAAGGGGGGTTTACCCTGTAATGGATGTCAGGGAGAATAGGGAGGTTTACTCTGTAATGGATGTAAGGGAGGTTTACTCTGTAATGGTTGTCAGGGAGGTTTACTCTGTAATGGATGTCAGGGAGGTTTACTCTGTAATGGATGTCAGGGAGGTTTACTCTGTAATGGATGTCAGGGAGGTTTACTCTGTAATGGATGTCAGGGAGGTTTACCCTGTAATAGATGTCAGGTAGGTTTACTCTGTAATGGATGTCAGGGAGGTTTACTATGTAATGGATGTCAGGGAGATCAGGGAGGTTTACTCTGTAATGGATGTCAGGGAGGTTTACTCTGTAATGGATGTCAGGGAGATCAGGGAGGTTTACTCTGTAATGGATGTCAGGGAGGTTTACCCTGTAATGGATGTCAGGGAGGTTTACTCTGTAATGGATGTCAGGGAGGTTTACTCTGTAATGGATGTCAGGGAGGTTTACTCTGTAATGGATGTCAGGGAGATCAGGGAGTTTTACTCTGTAATGGGTGTCAGGGAGGTTTACTCTGTAATGGATGTCAGGGAGGTTTACCCTGTAATGGATGTCAGGGAGGTTTACTCTGTAATGGATGTCAGGGAGATCAGGGAGGTTTACTCTGTAATGGATGTCAGGGAGGTTTACCCCGTAATGGATGTCAGGGAGGTTTACTCTGTAATGGATGTAAGGGAGGTTTACCCTGTAATGGATGTCAGGGAGGTTTACTCTGTAATGGATGTAAGGGAGGTTTACCCTGTAATGGATGTCAGGGAGATCAGGGAGGTTTACTCTGTAATGGATGTAAGGGAGGTTTACCCTGTACTGGATGTCAGGGAGATCAGGGAGGTTTACTCTGTAATGGATGTCAGGGAGGTTTACCCTGCAATGGATGTCAGGGAGGTTTACCCTGTAATGGATGTCAGGGTGGTTTACTCTGTAATGGATGTCAGGGAGGTTTACTCTGTAATGGTTGTCAGGGAGGTTTACTCTGTAATGGATGTCAGGGTGGTTTATTCTGTAATGGATGTCAGGGAGGTTTACTCTGTAATGGGTGTCAGGGAGGTTTACTCTGTAATGGATGTCAGGGAGGTTTACCCTGTAATGGATGTCAGGGAGGTTTACTCTGTAATGGATGTAAGGGAGGTTTACCCTGTAATGGATGTCAGGGAGGTTTACCCTGTAATGGATGTAAGGGAGGTTTACCCTGTAATGGATGTCAGGGAGGTTTACTCTGTAATGGATGTCAGGGAGGTTTACCCTGTAATGGATGTCAGGGAGGTTTACCCTGTAATGGATGTAAGGGAGGTTTACCCTGTAATGGATGTCAGGGAGATCAGGGAGGTTTACTCTGTAATGGATGTAAGGGAGGTTTACCCTGTAATGGATGTCAGGGAGGTTTACTCTGCAATGGATGTCAGGGAGGTTTACCCTGTAATGGATGTCAGGGTGGTTTACTCTGTAATGGATGTAAGGGAGGTTTACTCTGTAATGGTTGTCAGGGAGGTTTACTCTGTAATGGATGTCAGGGAGGTTTACCCTGTAATGGATGTCAGGGAGGTTTACTCTGTAATGGATGTAAGGGAGGTTTACCCTGTAATGGATGTCAGGGAGATCAGGGAGGTTTACTCTGTAATGGATGTCAGGGAGGTTTACCCTGCAATGGATGTCAGGGAGGTTTACCCTGTAATGGATGTCAGGGTGGTTTACTCTGTAATGGATGTCAGGGAGGTTTACTCTGTAATGGTTGTCAGGGAGGTTTACTCTGTAATGGATGTCAGGGAGGTTTACTCTGTAATGGATGTCAGGGTGGTTTACTCTGTAATGGATGTCAGGGAGGTTTACTCTGTAATGGGTGTCAGGGAGGTTTACTCTGTAATGGATGTCAGGGAGGTTTACCCTGTAATGGATGTCAGGGAGTTTTACTCTGTAATGGATGTAAGGGAGGTTTACCCTGTAATGGATGTCAGGGAGGTTTACCCTGTAATGGATGTAAGGGAGGTTTACCCTGTAATGGATGTCAGGGAGGTTTACCCTGTAATGGATGTCAGGGAGGTTTACCCTGTAATGGATGTCAGGGAGGTTTACCCTGTAATGGATGTAAGGGAGGTTTACCCTGTAATGGATGTCAGGGAGATCAGGGAGGTTTACTCTGTAATGGATGTAAGGGAGGTTTACCCTGTAATGGATGTCAGGGAGGTTTACTCTGCAATGGATGTCAGGGAGGTTTACCCTGTAATGGATGTCAGGGTGGTTTACTCTGTAATGGATGTCAGGGAGATCAGGGAGGTTTACTCTGTAATGGATGTCAGGGAGGTTTACTCTGTAATGGTTGTCAGGGAGGTTTACTCTGTAATGGATGTCAGGGAGGTTTACTCTGTAATGGATGTCAGGGAGGTTTACTCTGTAATGGATGTCAGGGAGGTTTACTCTGTAATGGATGTCAGGGAGGTTTACCCTGTAATGGATGTCAGGGAGGTTTACTCTGTAATGGATGTCAGGGAGGTTTACTCTGTAATGGATGTCAGGGAGGTTTACTCTGTAATGGATGTCAGGGAGGTTTACTCTGTAATGGATGTCAGGGAGGTTTACTCTGTAATGGATGTAAGGGAGGTTTACTCTGTAATGGTTGTCAGGGAGGTTTACTCTGTAATGGATGTCAGGGAGGTTTACTCTGTAATGGATGTCAGGGAGGTTTACGCTGTAATGGATGTCAGGGAGGTTTACCCTGTAATGGATGTCAGGGAGTTTTACTCTGTAATGGATGTAAGGGAGGTTTACCCTGTAATGGATGTCAGGGAGGTTTACCCTGTAATGGATGTAAGGGAGGTTTACCCTGTAATGGATGTCAGGGAGGTTTACTCTGTAATGGATGTCAGGGAGGTTTACCCTGTAATGGATGTCAGGGAGGTTTACCCTGTAATGGATGTAAGGGAGGTTTACCCTGTAATGGATGTCAGGGAGATCAGGGAGGTTTACTCTGTAATGGATGTAAGGGAGGTTTACCCTGTAATGGATGTCAGGGAGGTTTACTCTGCAATGGATGTCAGGGAGGTTTACCCTGTAATGGATGTCAGGGTGGTTTACTCTGTAATGGATGTCAGGGAGGTTTACTCTGTAATGGATGTCAGGGAGGTTTACCCTGTAATGGATGTCAGGGAGATTTACTCTGTAATGGATGTAAGGGAGGTTTACCCTGTAATGGATGTCAGGGAGATCAGGGAGGTTTACTCTGTAATGGATGTAAGGGAGGTTTACCCTGTAATGGTTGTCAGGGAGGTTTACTCTGTAATGGATGTCAGGGAGGTTTACTCTGTAATGGATGTCAGGGAGGTTTACTCTGTAATGGATGTCAGGGAGGTTTACTCTGTAATGGATGTCAGGGAGGTTTACTCTGTAATGGATGTCAGGGAGGTTTACCCTGTAATGGATGTCAGGGAGGTTTACTCTGTAATGGATGTCAGGGAGGTTTACTCTGTAATGGATGTCAGGGAGGTTTACTCTGTAATGGATGTCAGGGAGGTTTACTCTGTAATGGATGTCAGGGAGGTTTACTCTGTAATGGATGTCAGGGAGGTTTACTCTGTAATGGATGTCAGGGAGGTTTACTCTGTAATGGATGTCAGGGAGGTTTACTCTGTAATGGGTGTCAGGGAGGTTTACCCTGTAATGGATGTCAGGGAGGTTTACTATTTTATGGAATGTACAATGTGTGGTTAAGGTTAGGGCAATGGTTTAGGACTGCTAATAAGCAACTATGCGCTATTTCCATCAGCTATCATCGTCTTCGTATTCTCACGGTTTGCTAACATGTTGTGAACTGCCGTAGTAGCGGCAGTGGTCTGAGCATCATGTGTTCCAGTGCTGAGCAATACTTTTTTTCTACAAATTTGTGATTCTCCAAACAACGACGTTCTCAGGACCTTTTCAACCGTTCAGTCTATTTCTAGTGATCAGGATGCTAGCTGCTTCTATTCCTTCTCCACAGACAAACATGAACATTGGCCACACTAAAATTAGGACCTAATGCTACCTGCCGAGACAGGAAGATTAGGGATCGCTCAAAAAGCATGGTGTATTCGCGCGTGTGTGTGTGTGACCCCTCCCTCTGAGGAATGCGGTCACAGACAGACCCTCTCACGTACACCCACGCACACACACCCTCTCACACCCTTTCACACACAAGCCTGCCCACCCACACTTGCACCCGCACACACACCCTCTCGCACACACCCTCTCTCCCACACACACGCACACACACACACACCTTTTCTCTTTGTGTTACTGCAGTACAATGATAGCCACTCCTATGGTTCCACCTCAGATTACTCTGGTTCTCTCCCTCCCCAGTCCAACTGTCTGGTTCTCTCACTCCCCCAGCCCATCTGTCTGGTTCTCTCACTCCCTCAGTCCAACTGTCTGGTTCTCTCACTCCCTCAGTCCAACTGTCTGGTTCTCTCACTCCCTCAGTCCAACTGTCTGGTTCTCTCACTCCCTCAGTCCAACTGTCTGGTTCTCTCACTCCCTCAGTCCAACTGTCTGGTTCTCTCACTCCCCCAGCCCATCTGTCTGGTTCTCTCACTCCCTCAGTCCAACTGTCTGGTTCTCTCACTCCCCAGTCCAACTGTCTGGTTCTCTCACTCCCCCAGTCAATCTGTCTGGTTCTCTCACTCCCCAGTCCAACTGTCTGGTTCTCTCACTCCCCCAGTCAATCTGTCTGGTTCTCTCACTCCCCAGTCCAACTGTCTGGTTCTCTCACTCCCCAGTCAATCTGTCTGGTTCTCTCACTCCCCCAGTCAATCTGTCTGGTTCTCTCACTCCCCCAGTCAATCTGTCTGGTTCTCTCACTCCCCCAGTCAATCTGTCTGGTTCTCTCACTCCCCCAGTCAATCTGTCTGGTTCTCTCACTCCCCAGTCAATCTGTCTGGTTCTCTCACTCCCCAGTCAATCTGTCTGGTTCTCTCACTCCCCCAGTCAATCTGTCTGGTTCTCTCACTCCCCAGTCAATCTGTCTGGTTCTCTCACTCCCCCAGTCAATCTGTCTGGTTCTCTCACTCCCCAGTCCAAATGTCTGGCCAACAGCTCACACAAGACTTTATTTGGTTGTTTACTGAGGTCAAGTGTGTGCGTGTGTGTGGGTGTGGGTGTTTGTGTGTGTGTGTGTGTGTGTGTGTGTGTGTGTGTGTGTGTGTGTGTGTGTGTGTGTGTGTGTGTGTGTGTGTGTGTGTGTGTGTGTGTGTGTGTGTGTGTGTGTGTGTGTGTGTGTGTGTGTGTGTGTTTATGTGTGTTTGTGTGTGTGTGTGTGTGTGTGTGTGTGTGTGTGTGTGTGTGTGTGTGTGTGTGTGTGTGTGTGTGTGTGTGTGTGTGTGTGTGTGTGTGTGTGTGTGTGTGTGTGTGTGGGGGGGGGTTGTGTGGGTGTGTGTGTGTGTGCTCGTTGGTGATAAAAGTCAGCCATAAACTTTGTAAACTTTGTCGCTTTAGCCTGTCAATTAAATTACCTATCTATCTGTGCTTATCGTGCCTGTGTGTCCGGTGTGTGTGTGTGTGTGTGTGTGTGTGTGTGTGTGTGTGTGTGTGTGTGTGTGTGTGTGTGTGTGTGTGTGTGTGTGTGTGTGTGTGTGTGTGTGTGTGTGTGTGTGTGTGTGTGTGTGTGTGTGTGTGTGTGTGTGTGTGTGTGTGTGTGCTTATCGTGCCTGTGTGTCCGGTGTGTGTGTGGGTGTGTGTTTGTGTTTAGGTGTGTGTGTGGGTGTGTGTGTGTGTGCTTATCGGGCCTGCGTGTCAGGTCTGTGTGCTAGTCCTGATATTGTCGGTACGATGCATAGCCGGTATCTTGATGGTTGAGATTAGATTCTCAGGGGGAATCTGCTCTCTGTCTGATCTCTATACCTACATACTCTATACCTATACCTGATCTCTATACCTGATCTCTTTACCTACATACTCTATACCTATACCTGATCTCCATACCTACATACTCTTACCTATACCTGATCTCTTTACCTACATACTCTTACCTATACCTGATCTCTTTACCTACATACTCTATACCTATACCTGATCTCTATACCTGATCTCTATACCTACATACTCTATACCTATACCTGATCTCTATACCTGATCTCTTTACCTACATACTCTATACCTATACCTGATCTCCATACCTACATACTCTTACCTATACCTGATCTCTTTACCTACATACTCTATACCTATACCTGATCTCTATACCTGATCTCTTTACCTACATACTCTATACCTATACCTGATCTCCATACCTACATACTCTTACCTATACCTGATCTCTTTACCTACATACTCTATACCTATACCTGATCTCTATACCTACATACTCTATACCTATACCTGATCTCTTTACCTACATACTCTATACCTATACCTGATCTCTATACCTACATACTCTTACCTATACCTGATCTCTTTACCTACATACTCTATACCTATACCTGATCTCTATACCTGATCTCCATACCTACATACTCTATACCTATACCTGATCTCTATACCTGATCTCTATACCTACATACTCTATACCTTATCTCTATACCTGATCTCTATACCTGATCTCTTTACCTACATACTCTATACCTATACCTGATCTCTATACCTACATACTCTATACCTATACCTGATCTCTATACCTGATCTCCATACCTACATACTCTATACCTATACCTGATCTCTATACCTGATCTCTATACCTACATACTCTTACCTATACCTGATCTCTTTACCTACATACTCTATACCTATACCTGATCTCTATACCTACATACTCTATACCTATACCTGATCTCTATACCTACATACTCTATACCTATACCTGATCTCTATACCTGATCTCTATACCTACATACTCTTACCTATACATGATCTCTATACCTACATACTCTATACCTATACCTGATCTCTTTACCTACATACTCTTACCTATACCTGATCTCTATACCTACATACTCTTACCTATACCTGATCTCTATACCTACATACTCTATACCTATACCTGATCTCCATACCTACATACTCTATACCTATACCTGATCTCTATACCTACATACTCTATACCTATACCTGATCTCTATACCTACATACTCTATTTCTATACCTGATCTCTATACCTACATACTCTATACCTATACCTGATCTCTATACCTGATCTCCATACCTACATACTCTATACCTATACCTGATCTCTTTACCTACATACTCTATACCTATACCTGATCTCTATACCTACATACTCTATACCTATACCTGATCTCTATACCTGATCTCCATACCTACATACTCTATACCTATACCTGATCTCTTTACCTACATACTCTATACCTATACCTGATCTCTATACCTACATACTCTATACCTATACCTGATCTCTATACCTACATACTCTATACCTATACCTGATCTCTATACCTGATCTCCATACCTACATACTCTATACCTATACCTGATCTCTATACCTGATCTCCATACCTACATACTCTATACCTATACCTGATCTCGATACCTACATACTCTATGCCTATACCTGATCTCGATACCTACATACTCTATGCCTATACCTGATCTCTATACCTACATACTCTATGCCTATACCTGATCTATATACCTGATCTCTATACCTACATACTCTATACCTATACCTGATCTCTATACCTATACCTGATCTCTATACCTACATACTCTATACCTATACCTGATCTCTATGCCTACATACTCTATACCTATACCTGATCTCTATACCTACATACTCTATACCTATACCTGATCTCTATACCTGATCTCTATACCTACATACTCTTACCTATACCTGATCTCTTTACCTACATACTCTATACCTATACCTGATCTCTTTACCTACATACTCTATACCTATACCTGATCTCTATACCTACATACTCTATACCTATACCTGATCTCTATACCTATACCTGATCTCTATACCTACATACACTATACCTATACCTGATCTCTATACCTACATACTCTATACCTATACCTGATCTCTATACCTATACCTGATCTCTATACCTACATACTCTATACCTATACCTGATCTCTATACCTGATATCTATACCTACATACTCTATACCTATACCTGATCTCTATACCTACATACTCTATACCTATACCTGATCTCTATACCTACATACTCTATACCTATAGCTGATCTCTATACCTGATATCTATACCTACATACTCTATACCTATACATGATCTCTATAGCTACATACTCTTACCTGTCCTACTTGGCAAAGTCTCACAGATGGACATTTTGCCATGACAAAGTGTTTTGCTGGTACTGGTAGGATTTAATAATTTGATGTTGGTCATCAGTTCACCGTGCAGTGAGTGTGTTGGCGCTATCTTTGATGACGTCACTATGTGAGGCTCTTCTCACTACACTCTTTTTTTTTTTAAATCATTCCAAAGGGCTTCTTCTGGTGTCCCCATAGAACCCTTTTTGGTTCCAGGAAGAACCCTTTTTGGGTTCCGGTAGAACCCTTTTGGGTTCCATGTAGAACTGTCTTTTTCACTCTCTATTGTTCCTTTTGGCATGACCTGACTTGGTTTTGTTTAGACAACAATAGTCAGTCCATTGTTGAGTTCAGGCAAAGAGTTGAACTGAATAACGTAGAAGTCACAAGAGCTGCTCGCTGCATTTGGTTTGATGTACCACACTTGTGTGTGTTGAATGGGAGGGGCCTTCTTAAAGGTGTGTTTGTGTACTCAGGTACGATAGGTTAACGGTTCTCCACACACCCACCTGGCACTGTGTGTCCCTGTGCCCATATATGGCCATAGCTTCCTTTACCTGGTCCCTCTCTGTGCTTTGTGTTCCAGTGAGACACAGAGCTGGGAAGAGACGTGAAAGCGGAAGCATGTCATGGAAAGCAGGATGAATGAGCGAGGCCTGAGATCTGTGTTTGAAGACGTGTTTTTAATCAGGTAGCTAGGACTCCCCCAGGTACATAGTAAGTTATTCAGATGGGACTCGGTAATCAGTTGGAACTATCTTCACCCCCCATTGACCACACTCACAAGAGACTGAACACTTTTCCTGGCTGATATTGCTACTATGGGAACTCTCATCAACTGACTGGAAATGTATGTATGGCCAGTCAGTCAGCTATTCAGGTTAGAATGAAGTCTGCGGAAAGTTTAAGGAAGGTAGAATGTGTGTCTGTCGCTGATAGAGAGTTCCCCTTCTGAAAGGTGCCTGAAGGCGTGGCTTTACGCCGTTCATTTCTTTAACAGGTTTTAAACCAACACACCCTCTATGGATAACAATCACTACAGTAGTAGGATCATACTTACCTGGCAAGAGAGATACCGTGATCAAGAAGGCGGTTCACCCAGGGCGAGGCTCAGCCATTGCACTCTGGCTGTAAAGACCCCTCCAAAGTTCCTAAATGTGGAAATCTCGATTGCATAATTTCTGGACTGTGTTCGGGCTCCCCTGTTAAAACAATAAAACACAAACCATCAGTAGGGAAGTGTGTGCTGTTATGTCTCTATGGGGCAGTGTAAGAGAGAGAGAGATGGGGGAGCTGGGAATCTAAAACAATGGGAATACTCTGGGATTAGGAAGGTTGTGGGAAAGGGGTGGCAGGGACCTTTGATGTGCCATGCCCGACATGTCTCCATAGACCAGGAAATGGCTAATCGGAGCCGCTGGCTTTCCTCTCTGTGGTTGGACGGTTCCTCAGGTCAGACTCTCCAGATCTGAACACGTTGAAGCTGAGGACTAGTGTCTGATTGGCCGATGCTCTGAAAGAATGACATGGTAGTTGGTGCTGAAAGAGGACCAGAGAGCGAGGTGCTGCAGACTAAGGGGTGTTTATGGACCCGTCTCTCAACTATGGATGAAAAGAGGAAACCATAGAAATAAAGATTCTGGGGCCTGTCGGCCCAACTAACACACCCTACACACACACA
This sequence comes from Oncorhynchus gorbuscha, assembly GCF_021184085.1. NCBI lineage: Eukaryota > Metazoa > Chordata > Actinopteri > Salmoniformes > Salmonidae > Oncorhynchus > Oncorhynchus gorbuscha. The sequence continues at coordinate 87,279,418 of NC_060181.1, read as the reverse complement.
CCCACTGTCGGCCCAACTAACACACCCTACACACACACACCCACTGTCGGCCCAACTAACACACCCTACACACACACACCCACTGTCGTCCCAACTAACACACCCTACACACACACACCCACTGTCGTCCCAACTAACACACCCTACACACACACACACACTGTCGTCCCAGCTAACACACCCTACACACACCCACTGTCGTCCCAACTAACACACCCTACACACACACACCCACTGTCGTCCCAACTAACACACCCTACACACACCCACTGTCGTCCCAGCTAACACACCCTACACACACACACCCACTGTCGTCCCAACTAACACACCCTACACACACACACCCACTGTCGTCCCAACTAACACACCCTACACACACACACTGTCGTCCCAACTAACACACCCTACACACACACACACCCACTGTCGTCCCAACTAACACACCCTACACACACACACCCACTGTCGTCCCAACTAACACACCCTACACACACACACCCACTGTCGTCCCAACTAACACACCCTACACACACACACTGTCGTCCCAACTAACACACCCTACACACACCCACTGTCGTCCCAGCTAACACACCCTACACACACACACCCACTGTCGTCCCAACTAACACACCCTACACACACACGCCCACTGTCGTCCCAACTAACACACCCACACCCACTGTCGTCCCAACTAACACACCCTACACACACACACCCACTGTCGTCCCAACTAACACACCCTACACACACACACCCACTGTCGTCCCAACTAACACACCCTACACACACACACTGTCGTCCCAACTAACACACCCTACACACACCCACCCACTGTCGTCCCAACTAACACACCCTACACACACACACCCACTGTCGTCCCAACTAACACACCCTACACACACACACCCACTGTCGTCCCAACTAACACACCCTACACACACACACCCACTGTCGTCCCAACTAACACACCCTACACACACACACCCACTGTCGTCCCAACTAACACACCCTACACACACACACCCACTGTCGTCCCAACTAACACACCCTACACACACACACCCACTGTCGTCCCAACTAACACACCCTACACACACCCACTGTCGTCCCAACTAACACACCCTACACACACACACCCACTGTCGTCCCAACTAACACACCCTACACACACACACCCACTGTCGTCCCAACTAACACACCCTACACACACACACCCACTGTCGTCCCAACTAACACACCCTACACACACACACCCACTGTCGTCCCAACTAACACACCCTACACACACACACTGTCGTCCCAACTAACACACCCTACACACACACACTGTCGTCCCAACTAACACACCCTACACACACCCACTGTCGTCCCAGCTAACACACCCACTGTCCTCCCAACTAACACACCCTACACACACTCACTGTCGTCCCAACTAACACACCCTACACACACTCACTGTCCTCCCAACTAACACACCCTACACACACCCACTGTCGTCCCAAATAACACACCCTACACACACACACCCACTGTCCTCCCAACTAACACACCCAACTAACACACCCACTGTCCTCCCAACTAACACACCCACTGTCCTCCCAACTAACACACCCACTGTCCTCCCAACTAACACACCCAACTAACACACCCACTGTCCTCCCAACTAACACACCCACTGTCCTCCCAACTAACACACCCACTGTCCTCCCAACTAACACACCCACTGTCCTCCCAACTAACACACCCAACTAACACACCCACTGTCCTCCCAACTAACACACCCACTGTCCTCCCAACTAACACACCCACTGTCCTCCCAACTAACACACCCACTGTCTTCCCAACTAACACACCCACTGTCCTCACAAACTAACACACCCTACACAAACCCACTGTCGTCTCAACTAACACACCCTACACACACCCACTGTCCTCCCAACTAACACACCCACTGTCCTCCCAACTAACACACCCACTGTCCTCCCAACTAACACACCCACTATCCTCCCAACTAACACACCCTACACACACCCACTGTCCTCACAAACTAACACACCCTACACACACCCACTGTCGTCTCAACTATCACACCCTACACACACCCACTGTCCTCCCAACTAACACACCCACTGTCCTCCCAACTAACACACCCACTGTCCTCCCAACTAACACACCCACTGTCCTCCCAACTAACACGCCCACTGTCCTCCCAACTAACACACCCACTGTCCTCCCAACTAACACGCCCACTGTCCTCCCAACTAACACACCCACTGTCCTCCCAACTAACACACCCACTGTCCTCCCAACTAACACACCCACTGTCCTCCCAACTAACACACCCACTGTCCTCCCAACTAACACGCCCACTGTCCTCCCAACTAACACACCCACTGTCCTCCCAACTAACACACCCTACACACACCCACTGTCCTCCCAACTAACACGCCCACTGTCCTCCCAACTAACACGCCCACTGTCCTCCCAACTAACACACCCACTGTCCTCCCAACTAACACACCCTACACACACCCACTGTCCTCCCAACTAACACACCCACTGTCCTCCCAACTAACACACCCACTGTCCTCCCAACTAACACGCCCACTGTCCTCCCAACTAACACACCCTACACACACCCACTGTCCTCCCAACTAACACACCCACTGTCCTCCCAACTAACACACCCACTGTCCTCCCAACTAACACGCCCACTGTCCTCCCAACTAACACACCCAACTAACACACCCACTGTCCTCCCAACTAACACACCCACTGTCCTCCCAACTAACACACCCACTGTCCTCCCAACTAACACACCCACTGTCTTCCCAACTAACACCCACTGTCCTCACAAACTAACACACCCTACACAAACCCACTGTCGTCTCAACTAACACACCCTACACACACCCACTGTCCTCCCAACTAACACACCCACTGTCCTCCCAACTAACACACCCACTGTCCTCCCAACTAACACACCCACTATCCTCCCAACTAACACACCCTACACACACCCACTGTCCTCACAAACTAACACACCCTACACACACCCACTGTCGTCTCAACTATCACACCCTACACACACCCACTGTCCTCCCAACTAACACACCCACTGTCCTCCCAACTAACACACCCACTGTCCTCCCAACTAACACACCCACTGTCCTCCCAACTAACACGCCCACTGTCCTCCCAACTAACACACCCACTGTCCTCCCAACTAACACGCCCACTGTCCTCCCAACTAACACACCCACTGTCCTCCCAACTAACACACCCACTGTCCTCCCAACTAACACACCCACTGTCCTCCCAACTAACACACCCACTGTCCTCCCAACTAACACGCCCACTGTCCTCCCAACTAACACACCCACTGTCCTCCCAACTAACACACCCTACACACACCCACTGTCCTCCCAACTAACACGCCCACTGTCCTCCCAACTAACACGCCCACTGTCCTCCCAACTAACACACCCACTGTCCTCCCAACTAACACACCCTACACACACCCACTGTCCTCCCAACTAACACACCCACTGTCCTCCCAACTAACACACCCACTGTCCTCCCAACTAACACGCCCACTGTCCTCCCAACTAACACGCCCACTGTCCTCCCAACTAACACGCCCACTGTCCTCCCAACTAACACTTTGTCCTTCTTCACTATGTTTATGTAACCAGTGTGAAATGGCTAGCTAGTTAACTAATAGCGTTTCAATCGCTCTGAGACCTTGAAGTAGTTGTTCCCCTTGCTAAGAGACCTTGAAGTAGTTGTTCCCCTTGCTCTGAGACCTTGAAGTAGTTGTTCCCCTTGATCTGAGACCTTGAAGTAGTTGTTCCCCTTGATCTGAGACCTTCCCCTTGATCTGAAACAAACAAACAAACAAACAAACAAACAAACAAACAAAGCATCATCAATGGATGGAAAGAAGCAGATCAGAGAGAGAGAGAGAGAGAGGGAGAGTGGAACATATCAGCTTACCATTGACCATGTAAACTGAGTCTAACTGGTTTTGGGCTGTTGCCATTACACACACAATCATATAATACACACGTTTTCATGGGTTGGCACAACAACGTATGTCTTGGTCAAGTTATGATCACACCTGATCTGTTGTGTTGTGTGTTAGCAAGTGTCAAGGCAGGTGTGTGTGTGTGTGTGTGTGTGTGTGTGTGTGTGTGTGTGTGTGTGTGTGTGTGTGTGTGTGTGTG